>NW_016813094.1:2211760-2230284 GCF_001698545.2 Rhinopithecus bieti | reverse complement strand
ATATTCAAATCTATATTTGTAAAATGAAACAATTAAGATTTCATATTTCATCTCATGAGCAAATTTTCAATTCTTTTACATTGTCAGGAGAATCTATCTTTTCAAAGGTGGTTCAAAATACTTTTCTCTTGAAGAGGAAGAAACACATCCAAACGTATGTTATGAGGCAATAGTTATTCTCATACTAAAACTAGAAAATGTTACCACAAGAAAAGTATAGACCAGTATCCCTGAAGAACATAGATGTAAATGTCTTCAACAAAATCCTAACAAACCAAATTCAGCAGCACCTTAAAGAATCATGTTATGCCAATGCAAAAGGCAATATATGAAAAGCTGTTAGCTAACGTTTTGCTCAAAGGTAAAACCAACATAAAAGCTTTAAGATCAGGAATAAGGCAAGGATTCCTGCTGTCACCATTTCTGCTCATTATAATACTGGAAGTCCTAGACAGAGCAATTAGGCAAGAACAGAAACAAAAGACATCCAAATCAGAAAGAAAAAGGTTAAAATGTGTTCACTTTTGCAGATAGCATAATCATATAGGTAGAAAACCCTGAAGACTCTACTAAAATAAACTATTAGAACTAATAAATTTAGTAAAGTTTCATGATTAAAAAAATACAAAAATCAATTGCATTTCCATAAACCAGAAACAAACTATCTGAAAAGGAAACCAATTTCAGTTACAACAGCATTGAAAAGGATAAAATACCTGGTTAAATAAACTTAACCAAGGAGGCAAAATACTTTTACTAAAAGTTACAAAACACTGATTAAATAAATTACAGAAAAGATAAATGAAAAGGATCTCATAATCATAAATTGGAAGACTTAATATTGTTAAAAAGTCCACACTATCAAAACACTCTATAGATTCAATGCAATTGCTATCAAAATCCTAATGGAATTTTTTATGGAAATAGAAAAATGAGCCTAACATTTATGTGAAACCAAAGAGGACTCCAAATGTCTAAAAGAGTCATGAGAGGAAAAAACAAAGCTGAGCATTTTACACTTCCTGATTTTGTTAAAGGAGGTACTTAGGCAGACATGAGCGGGGAAGGGTGAGACCCCAGAAATGTCAGGTGACTGTCATGTGATAGGCAATTGACAAGCAACCTTCTAAGTGGTTATAGCTAGAATCAAGGAAGGACAGCTGCCTGACCTATAGGAAATATTTGAGGCATGGGGACCACAGCTCCAGCCCCCTGGTGATATCTTAAAAGTTGGGCAAGTGCACCTAAGCAGGCACTCTAAAAGAAAAAAATGGTGGAGTTTGACTGATACATGACCTTCTTCTGGGGACACTCAACTGATAAGAGAAAATTTCCACAACTTCAGTAAACACACTGCACATGCAGTCCCTCCCAAGTGCTGGCAAGACACTGCATGTGCAGACAGCCTGGTCCAATGGAGGGATCATAAAAGAAGAAACACAAACTCTGAAATTAAGCCAACATATAAAAATCCCAAGGCAAAGGCTGGGTAATGCGCTTGACCCCTTAAGTGGTCTGCTTGGCCCTCTTCCAAGTGTACTTTTCCTTTTTTCATGATAAACCTTTACCTTTGCCTTCAACCTACCTTGGCCTCATTAGCTGAATTTTTTTCTCTGAGAAGGCAAGAATCAAGTTCCTGTGTATCACTGTGACACACCATCAGTAACAATTTCAAAACGTACTTTAAAACTACAGTAATTAAAACAATATGGTACTGGCACAAAAACAGATGAATAGACCAATGGAAAATAATAGAGTCCAGAAATAAATTCATGAATATATGGCTAACTGTTCTTAGACAAGAGTACTGAGAATACATAATGGGGAAAGTATGCACTCTTCATTAAATGGTGCTGACAAAACTGGATATCCACATGCAAAAGAATGAAACCAGACTTTTATCTTAACTCATAGACAACATGCAATTCGATTTAGATTAAAGACTTAAAACCTGAGAGTGTAAAACTCTTAGAAGAAAATACAGAGAAAACTTTTATGATATGGGTCTTGGTAATGATTTCCTGCATAGGACACACACAAAATAAGCACAGGGAATGAAAGGAAAAACAGGGTCCAGCTACATCAAACTAAAAATAAACAAATGTATTGCCACCAAAGGAAACAATCAACAGATTGAAATGGTAACCTATACAATGAGAAAAAAAAAATTGCAAACCATGTCTGATGAGGTGTTGTATTAGTTAGTTTCAGGTGTTGTATCACATTGCTGATAAAGACATACCTGAGACTGGGAAGAAAAACAGGTTTAATTGAACTTACAGTTCCACATGGCTAAGGAGGCTTCAGACTAACGGCAGTAGGCAAAAGGCAGTTCTTACATGGTAATGGCAAGAGAAAATGAGAGAGATGCCAAAGCAGAAACCCCTGATGAAACCATCAGATCTCATGAGACTTATTCACTACCACCAGAACAGTATGGGGGGAAACCACCTCCATGATTCAAATTATATCCCACCAGGTCCCTCCAACAACACGTAGGAATTGTGGGAGTGCAATGAGATTTGGGTAGGGACATAGAACCAAACCATATCATTCCACACCTGGCCCCTCCAAATCTCATGTCTTCACATTTCAAAACCAATCATGCATTCCCAACAGTCCCCTGAAGTCTTAACTCATTTCAGCGTCAACTCAAAAGTCCATAGTTCAAAGTCTTATCTGAGACAAGGCAAGTCCCTTCCACCTATGAGTCTCTAAAATAAGAAGCAAGTTAGTTACTTCTTATATACAATGGGGGTACAAGTATTGGGTAAATACAACCATTCCAAACGGGGGAAATTGGCCAAAACAAAGGGGCTACCAGCCCCATGCAAGTCCAAAATCCAGCAGCGCAGTCAAATCTTAAAGCTCCAAAATGATCTCCTTTGATGCCAAGTGTCTCATTTGGGTCATGCTGATGCAAGTGGTGGGTTCCCATGGCAGCTCTCTGCTCCTGTGGCTTTGCACAGTACAATCATCCTCTTGGCTGCTTTCATGGGCTGGCGTTGAGTGTCTGTGGCTTTTCCAGGTGCACAGTGCAAGCTTTTGGTGGTGGATCTACCATTCTAGGGTCTGGAGGATGGTAGCCCTCTTCTTGCAGCTCCACTAGGCAGTGCACCAATAGGGACTCTGTGTGGGGGCTCCAACCCCACATTTCCCTTTTGCACTGCCCTAGCAGAGTTTCTCCATGAGTGCCCCGCCCCTGCAGCAAACTTCTGCCTGGGCATACAAGCATTTCCATACATCTTTTGAAATCTAGGCGGAGGTTCCATATCTCAATTCTTGACTTCTTTGCACTTGTAGGCTCAACACCAGGTGGAAGCTGCCAACGCTTGGGGCTTTCACTCTCTGAAGCCACAGCCCAAGTTCTACTTTGGCCCCCTTCAGCCACAACTGGAGTGGCTGGGATGCAGGGCACTAAGTCACTAGGCTGCACACAGCACAGGTACCCTAGGCCTGGCCCACGATACCATTTTCTTCTAGGCCTCTGGGTCTGTGATGGGAGGAGCTGCTGTGAAGACATCTAACAAGCCCTAGAGACCATTGTCTTGGGGATTAACATTGGTTCCAGGTTACTTATGCAAATTTCTGCAGCCAACTTGAATTTCTACTCAGAAAATGGGTTTTTCTTTTCTATTGTGTTGTCAGGCTGCAAATTTTCCAAACTTTTGTGCTCTGTTTTCCTTTTAAAATGTAATGTTTTTAACAGCATACAGGTCACCTCTTAAATGCTTTGCTGCTTAGAAATTTTTTCCGCCAGATACCCTAAATCATCTCTCCCAAGTTCAAAGTTCCACTAATCTCCAGGGCAAGGGTGAAATGGAGCCAGTGTCTTTGCTAAAACATAACAAGAATCACCTTTGCTCCAGTTCCCAACAGTTTCCTCATCTCCATCTGAGATCACCTCAGCCTGGACCTTATTGTTCATGTCACTATCAGCATTTTTGTCAAAGCCTTCCAACAAATCTCTGGGAGATTCCAAATTTTCCCACATTTTCCTGTCTTCTTCTGAGCCCTCCAAACTGTTTCAGCCTCTGCTTATTACCCAGTTTTAAACTTGCTTCCACATTTGGGGGTATCTTTTCAGCAACACCCCACTCTACTGGTACCAGTTTACTGCATTAGTCTGTTTTCACATTGCTGATAAAGATATACCCGAGACTGGGAAGAAAAATACGTTTAATTGAATGTAGAGTTCTGGGGAGTCCTCAGAATCATGGCAGGAAGTGAAAGGCACTTCTTACACGGAGGCAGCAAGAGAAAATGAGAAAGATGCAAAAGCAGAAACCCGTGATAAAACCATCAGATCTCATGAGACTTACTCAGTACCATGAGAACAGTATGGGGGAAACCACCCCCATGATTTAAATTATCTCCCACCAGATCTCTCCCGCACACGTGGAAATTATGGGAGTACAATACAAGATGAGATTTGGGTGGGGACACAGAGCCAAAACGTATCAAGTATTAATATCCAAAATATATAGGAACCTTCTACAACCCAGTAGCAAAACAATAAATAAAAATAATCTGAGTAAAATATGGACAAAAGACATTTTTTCAAAGAAGATATACAACAAATAGTCAACAGGCATATTAAAAGACACCCAGCATCACTAGTTATCAGGAAAATACAAATAAAATTCAAAATGAGATATAACCTCATGTGTGTTGGGATGGCCAGTATGAAAATGAAAATGAAGACAAAACTAAACAAACAAAAAGTGTCGGCAAGAATTTTGAGAAAATGGAACTCTTCTATAGTGTTGAGAATGTAAAATGGTGCATGCAGTTGCTATGGAAAACAGCATAGAGCTTCCTCAAAAAATTAAAAATAAAGCTAGAATGTGATTCATCAGTCTGACTTTCTGGGTGCTTGTTTAAAATAATTGAAATAATTGAAGAGATATTTGTATTCCCATGTTCGTTGCAGCATTATTCAAGCTGTGGAAGCAATCTAAATGTCCATCATTTGGTGAATGGAAGAAGAATGTCATATGTAGACACAGTGATGTATATTACCCAGCCTTATAAAATAAGAAAATCCTGTCATATGTGACAACATAAATAAACCTAAAGAACATTACTCCAAGTGAAATAAGCCAGTCATAGAATTTAAAGTATTTCATGATTGCAGTTATATAAAGTAATTAACGTTTTCGAAAATGACAGTAATAGAAAGTAGAATGATGGTTTCCAGAGACTGGGAGAGGAGGAAAATTTAAAGTTGCTGTTCAGTGGATAGAAAGTCTTCATTATACAAGCTGAAGGAGTTCTTGAGATTGGCTGTGCAACATTGTCCTTAGAATTAATGATACAGCACTATGTACTCAAAAATTTGATGAGGGAAGGGCTGGGCACGGTGGCTCACACATGTAATCCCAGCATTTGGGAGGCCAAGGTGTGTGGATCACGAGGTCAAGAGAGCAAGACCATCCTATCCAACGTGATGAAACCTTGTCTCTACTAAAACTATAAAAATTAGCTGGATGTGGTGCCATGCGCTTGTAGTCTGAGATATTCGTGAGGCTGAGGCAGGAGAATCACCTGGACCCAGGAGGTGGAAGTTGCAGTGAGCTGAGATCCCACCACTGGACTTCAGCCTGGCAACCCAGCGAGACTCCATTTCAAAAAACGATGAGGGAAGATCTTACATTTTTTTTTAACAAAATAAAATATAGAAAACTGTCTTATTGATAGTAACTGTAATAGTATGAGGAACAGTCCTCTTTTTAAAACTATAATTGACTTTTCCTAGAGTGATCATCTTGCAAAAGGAAACATTTTGCATTCTTTTTTTTTTTTTTTTTTTTTTTTTTTTTTTTTATCCTCAGCCACTACTCTGTTATTTGCAAAACAACATTTGTTGGATTTAATTATGAATTTAGCCTTGGTTGTGCTACGATTACTGAGGACGTTGGGAAACTATGCGTACAAACTGAAAACTAAACTAGCAAACTCCAAATGCTATAAAACCAGGAATACAGCAACACTAAATTGTATTGTATGCTAAATTTATTTATTAAAATGCCATTTTCTTTGTTTTTCTCTAACCCACTTTTCCATGTTTAACTTCAAGCCATCTAGGAGGAAATGGTGTAAACTGTTTTACCAAGGACTCCATGTGCTTTCACGATCCCTTGACTTTTCTAAGGGCCAACCCCATTAACCATTAATAAATGAGTTTAAAATTAAAATAATTACTTAGTTCCTTTAGCGGGATGATAAATTGAATTGAAATGAAATTACTATTTTCTAGTCTGCGCGCAGCAGAGGGTAATTATAGATTAATTAATAACATTATTATCTGTGATCCTAATATATATTCTTCCATTCTCCAAGAATCTAATTAAAGTGTTCCTCATGTTCTTATCTGCCACTTAGAAATAACTGGGAAACTTTTTAAAAAAACCCCTAAAACACCTATATGTCAATCCAAATCAGTTAAGTACAAATCTCTAGAGCATGGGATTTGGCTCTGCGTATCAACAAGGTTTCACAAGTGGCTTTCAATGGACAAAATAAATGTTCAAGGGCTTTGGCCACGGTGTGAGCGTTTTTAAGGACTGTTGGTGAAGTTTTTAGAATCAGCTGATCTGGATCATGTCAGGACATTCCCTTGTGAAAAGTTCAGAATCAAATTGGCCAGGTACTTGTGGTCAACCCTGACAAAGCGAAGCTAGGGGAAGGCCCCTAAGAAAGGGTATTCTTACGCACATATGCCTGAATTAATAGTCTATCACAATAGGACTCTGCAAAAAAACTATTTGTCTTGCACAAAAGCTAAACCCACAAATTTTATACAAATAATTTGATGCCCTGCCTCAAGGATAATTGTCTCAAAACACATTTATGTAAAATTTCCTTAATCTTTACTTAAAAAAACCCTTGCCTTCCTTTACTTCCCTGAATTATGCCCATATATTACCATTGCAATGCCTCAATGCTCAATCTCAAATAAATATAGTTTTTAGTGAGGCCCCTTTCTCTGTCTTTTGTTTAGGTTGACACCTTAAACCATGAAGAAAGAGTTTTGCCGATTTCTTTTTTTTTATATACTTTAATTTCTAAGCCGGCTACATGTGCACAACGTGCACGGGGTTTGTATACATATGGTATACATGTGCCATGTTGGTGTGCTGCACCCATTAACTCATTTACATTAGGTATATCTTCCTAATGCTATCCTCCTCCCCTTCCGCCTCCTCACAACAGGCCCTGGCTATGTGAGTTCCACTTCCTGTGTCCAATGAATCCATTGTTCAATTCCCCACCCCTACTTATGAATGAGAACACGTGCGTGTTTGGTTTTCTGCTTCTTGCGATAGTTGCCTGAGAATGATGGCGTTTTTCCATCTGGTTTCCAACTGCATCCATGTCCCTACAAAGACACAAACTCATCGCCTTTTTTTAATGGGCTGCATTAGTATTCCATAGTATTCCATGGTGTATATGTGCCAAATTTTCTTAATCCAGTCTGTCACGGATGGACATTTGGGTTGATTCCAAGTTTTTGCTATTGTGAATAGGGCTGCAATAAACATACGTGTTCATACCTCCTGCCACTCAAAAGGAAACACAAGTGATGAAAGGTTGCTCTGGATTTTAGAAGCAGCACTTAATGATATTTGAAAAGAGTTCTGTGACCCATTTATCAGGTGGGGTCTGAAAAGTAGGATTTACAACACGTCTAGAATAGAATAAAAGTGGTTTTGCCATATTTACTATAGGACACCACGTATACATTTTAAAGATGCCTCTACTAGATAAAATGCTCTGTTTTTTTTTTTAGAAAGTCCAAACCAGAGGTGTGTGTAGAACCTAATGATTCTTGAATGACACTATGACATCTACAGCAGAGAGCTACATTCCGTGTGAAAAATAGTTTCATAGTATTTTATGACATCTGGTGACTAAGAAATCATCCATGAGATAGAAATCATCTGATTATGAGACATGAAATCAAGCTTTGTGTGTTTGGCATCATCCTGAGCTGGTCCGGAAGGCATACATAAATTGTATGAATAAATGGCCCAGATTCTCCCATCACCTCTACCTGTTACATTGGTACTGTTTTATTAACTCAGGTCGAAGGCCCCACAGGTGATTTTCTATGACAACTTGGAAAAGAAAATAAAGTGAGCATAACTTATAAATGAAACCAATTCAATAGTCCATAGACAGATATTTTGAAGGTGGGGGGAATATGGAAATTGACTCTTCTGGTCTTAAAACATGAAACTTACATTCATCTTATCTGACTTCCTTCCTCAGGAGATCATCCTTGGGCCTCTCACAAAGCAGAAAAGCACTGAGACTCACCAAATCACCGCATCCAGACAATGAGCTTCCAGACCACGTGAGTCCTTGCTCCTCTCAAATTTCTGTTTTCCTACCTGACTGCCTGATTCTTGGTGACCAAATCCTCTTCATTACCGCACCCTAAATCTTGTTTTCCCACACACAGTTACATTTATTCCCTGTTATATAAAATGCCAGTTTCAGTTGCTGAGGGAGACAGATTTGAGTTTGGTCTCCTGTCTTCTCGGCTGCAGTGTCCACTTAAAGGCTCCTTCCTTGGCAGTACTTGTTATTCCAATGATTGGCTTTCTGTGTGGCATACAGCAGGATCTGGACAATACCTATGGTATTTTGGTAGCAGATTTTGGTTCCCTGACTGGGAACACACTGCTTGTGGCTCAAATGCTGGTGGCCAGTAGTTTCAGAAGACTTCCTAAGCAGCTATCTGACCCCTTTTTTGGTCAAAGGTTGGTTTTAGTCTTTCTCTGCTTGGTCTTGCTGCTGCTGATGCCAGCTATATTCCTAATTCCCTAGGAAGAACAGCCTTTGAAATCTGACATCTGTGTCTGTACAGGTGAGTGTCTTTTGAGGGTGCCAGTGTGTTATGCTCTGCCCAATTTGGGGAATTCCAAAGGAATTTCCATCTTCAGGTTGAACAAGTCCTGTACCCTGTAAAGCCACAGAGGCAGAGCTGCCCAAGGCCATGGGAATATACCTCTTGTATCAGCATAACCTGGATGTGAGACATGGAGTCAAAGGAGATCATTTTGTAGCTTTAAGATTTGAGGGCCCCACTGGATTTCAAACTTGTGTGGGGCTTGTAGTCCCTTCGTTTTGGCCAATTTCTCCCATTTGGAGTGGGTGTACTTACCCAATGTTTGTAGCCCCATTGTATGTGGGAAGTAACTAACTTGCTTTCAATTTTATATGCTCGTAGGTGGAAAGGGACTTGCCTTGTCTCAGGTGAACCTTTGGGCTTGGACTTTTGGGTTAATGGTGGACTGAGCTAAGACTTTGGTGGACTGTCGGAAAGTCGTGATTTGTGTTTTGAAACGTGGAGACATGAGATTTGGGAGAAGCCAGGGGTGGAATGATATGGTTTAGCTGTGTCCCCACCCGAATCTCATCTTGAATTATAGTTCCCATAAACCCCATGTGTCTTAGTAGGGATTTGGTGGGAGGTAACTGAATCATGGGAGTGAAGGTTTTATAAGGGGCTTACCCCTTCACTCAGTTCCCCTTCTTCTCCTTGCTGCCACCATATGAGGAAGGATGTGTTTCCTTCCAATTCTGCCATGATTGCAAGTTTCCTGATGCCTACCAGCCATGCTAAACTGTGAGTCAATTAAACCTCTTTCCTTTATAAGTTACCAGTCTCGTGTATGCCTTTATTAGCAGCATGAGAAGGGACTAACACAAGCCCAAATGACTGAGAGAGGGATAAAGCACCCAGACTATTTCAGGTTTGACATTCCTGGGGCCTGTTAGTTACCATGCCAGTACTTAGATTGTATTTGACTAGTTAAAATGTATTTTGATAATGTATTTGAGTAGTTAGAATTTATTTTGATAATACGTTCCAATTACTCAAATACAATCTAACTACTACAGAGGGAGAAAAAGAGAGAAGAAAGAAAGAGAGAGAGAGAGAAAGAGAGAGAGAGAGAAGTTAATATAGTCATGGAAAATCAGAATTCCATCCCAGAATTTGGCCCCCTTGCATGTGAATTCTTCAAAATTGGCCGGAATATAGTTACGAGCCAATGGAACAAAGGAAATGAAAATCTTTTGCAATACTGTTTGGCACCAACATTCTCTAGAAGCTGAAAAAATGTGGCCACTTTCTTGACCTTTACAATATAACACTATCTTACAACTATAATAGATTCATTTTGCTATCAAATGGAAATGTGGAATGGAATTTCTTAAGTCCAATCTTTTATGCTCCTTTATCAGAGCAAACCTGATTAAGTTAAGGGTAAAATTTGGATGCAATGGATGAGGGCATTTAAGAAGGGTGGTGAGTCTGTGCTTTTCCCTAAGGTTCCCATATTACCAGCTTAAGATAACTGTCCCTTAGTTGAGGAAGCCTGGTCTACTATATAACTTCTGAAACCCCAGTCCTGCCACTTCAGCACTCCCTGCCAGCTGTCCTGAGGTTGGCTTCAGCTTCTCCAGTAGCTCCAACCTCTGAGATACCCGCACCTCTGAAAAATCCATTTCTGATTCTTGCTAGTCCTCTCCCTTATGAACCTGGGGCTCCTATCCTAGTTCTGTTGAGTCCTTCTTCTATTCCTCTTTCTCTCCTTTCACCAAAAAGACATCCAAGAACTCTAGAGAAATGGTCTCGCCCTCTTGTCACTATCAGGGACACAGTTTGGCTGAGGTCCACTAATCCCCTATGCAGGGAAATTTCCTCTAAGGTAGGTCCATATTGGGGGTATAACTGAAGAAGGACAGTCTGCTAGAACGATGTGAGTATACAGCCCATTCATCACCTCTGAATTACATCATTGGAAGCAGAATGATCCAGCTTCTAAGGATGACCCAAAACATAAAGCTGATCATTTTGAGTCTATATTCACTACTCATCACCCTATATGGGCCAGTGTTCAGAGCCTCCTTAACATCTTGTTGATATCTGAAGAGTGTTATGTAGTGTTGGAAAATACTTAGGAGGAGGGTGACCATTTGCAGGCAGAAGATCCTAATAAACAGGTGACGACCAGTTCCAATATGGTAGTGCCCTTCTACAATCCAAACGGGAATCTGAACAATGAGAATAAAGGTAAGATCCAAAATTGTTTTAGCATATTCTTGTGGGGCTCAGAAAAGGAGTCCCCAAAACCAAAATTTTAAACAAGGTGCAGAAAATTAGACAAAGAATGAATGAGAACACATCAGCATTTTAGAAAGAATTTTGGAGGCTTATCAAAAATATATGGATATAGATCCATATTGTCCTGAGAATTACAAGTTAATTAATATGACTTTTTTTGGGCAGAGTACTCCTGATATTCAACCTAATTGCAAAAATTAAAGGGCATCGGAACATTGCCAATACCTCAATTAGTTAAGGTGGCATACAAGGTCTTTCTGGATTGAAAGCAGACTAAGGAACAACAAAATGAAAATTGCACGAGATGAAACCTCAGGCTAAGTTCCTTGGAGCAGCCTTAGCTGAGTCTAGAAGGGCCTTCTCAGAAAGGGCAAAGGGAGAAAATCTTAGAAAGATCCCTTTTAGGAAAAAAGAAAAAAAACAAAAAACAATGTGTATAGTGCACAAAAGGGAGACACTGGAAAAAAAGATGGTCCCAAACTGAATAGAAGGGGTGGTCAATGCAAGTGTCTGAGTTCAATGACTATAACCTGGAGTGTCATGAGCTTAAGGCTCCTTCAACCACTTGGACATACTAATCCATGATCAATTTCACCCACCAAGAGCCTAGGGTAGCTATTAAAGTGGTTGATAAGTTGGTTGACTTTTTTTTTATTGACACCAGAGAAACCTACTCAGTTTTAACTATTAAACTGACTGAACTTGGAAGAGAATCTATGATAGTCACCGGAGCGTCCAGGGAATCCTCTCAAAAATATTTTTTTCAGCTTCTATAATGTACAATAGAAAATTAGGCTGGCCCAGTGGCTCATGCCTGTAATCCCAGCACTTTGGGAGGCCAAGATGGATGTATCACAAGGTCAGGAGTTTGAGACCAGCCTGGCCAGCATGGTGAAACCCTGTCTCTTCTAAAAATACAAAAAATTAGCTGGGCATGGTAGTGCATGCCTGTAATCCTAGCTACTCTGGAGGCTGAGGCAGGAGAATTGCTTGAACCCGGGAGGTGGAGGTTGCAGTGAGCCGAGATTGCGCCACTGCACTCCAGCCTGGGCGATAGAGCGAGAATCCATCTCAAAAAAAAAAAAAAAAAAAAAAAAAATTTTAAGGATGGCTGGTTTTGTTGAATTTGGATCTCTAACTTTGGGTTAACAGCAAAACTCTCTATGAGGCTTTAAAAGGAGTAGATAAGAAGTCCCCTTCTTGGAATGGGAAGTGTCAAAAAGACTTTTAATCATAAAAGAGAAAATGATGACAGTCCCTGCCCTGTATCTCCCTAATCTATGCAAAGCTTTTGATTTATTGTTCCAGAAAGACAGGGAATTAGACTTGGAGTCCAAACTCAAGGCCTTGGGACCATGAAATGTCCTGTGGCCTACTTTTTAAAAGAGCTTGATATGGTAACTAATGGCTAGCCTACCTGCCTCATGGTGGTGGCTGCCAACTGTGATACATTACAGTAAACTGAAAAGTTCGTCCTGGGGCAGTAAATGACAGCGATGACAGTGCACACTGTTCGTTATGTGTTACCTCTACTTGAGCAGAAGTGGGGCTATTGGTTGACAGCAGGCTGACTGGGAGAGTACGTAGCCATGCTTCTAGATAACCCAAATGTAACTTTTAAGGCTGGTTCTTTCCTGAATCCTGCCTGCTACCAGGGAAACTCCAGTCTCCTGTTCATTATTGGATTTATATCATTGATCAAGTTTACTCCAGCAGACGAGGCCTCACAGATTTGTCATTGATGGAACCTGACAAATTCTTCACTGATAGAAGCAGTTTCATCAAACAAGGAGTCAGAAAGGCTGGGTATGCTGTAGTTATTAACAAGCAGGTAAATAAGGTCCATGCCCTGCCCTCTGGGACATTTTCAAAAGGCTGAGCTCATTGATCTAACTAGAGCTGTTCATCTGGGTAAGGGAAAGCAAATAAAGGTTTACACTGAGTCTAAAGAAGCCCAGGTTTATGGGCAGTTTGGAAAGGATGAGGCCTCCTCACTTCAAATACCAAAGAAATAAAGCAGGACCCTCAAATTCATAAGGTGCAGTAAAAATGCCAAAAAAAAAATAGTAATTGTTCACTGCCAAGGACACCAGAAGGCAGGCACCAATGTTGCATAAGGAAGCACTAAGGCCGACCTAGAGGTGAAAAAGATGGTCAAGGGGCCCACTGCCTAGTTGGCTCTTGTTCCTATACTTTGTTTGGAAACCTGTCATCCCAAATATTTGGAGGTTGATCGTAAAAGAGCTGAGGAATGGGGGTTTTCTAAATATGCCAGACATAAATACCTTAAAAGTAACGAAGGAAAAATTCTCCTTCCACAAACTTTGATTAGACCAATCCTCGAGAAAATTTGTCAAAGCACTCATTATGGACAGGAGGCAACTTATGCTGGACACAGCCAACTTATTCTGGACACAGCCTTGTGCTGGACGACAGCCCCTGCTGGGCCTCACTTGAAACAAACAATACAAACTGTAGTCCAACGTTGTTCTACTTGCCTGAAAAATAATCCAAAGCCTCCAGAAGGCATAAAAGTCACCTTTAGGCAAGAAACTCTGTGGAAAGGAACATACCCTAGAGAAGACTGGCCATTGGATTTCACTATAATGCCTCAGAACCCTGGAAAATTTTGATATTTATTGGTGTTTGTTGGTAAATTTACAGGCTTGGTTGAGGCTTACCCCACCAAGAGTGACAATGCTACCAAAGTTATGAACGTTCTAATGAAGGAAATAGCTCCCCAATAAAGACTCCCACAAATGCTTCAAAGTAACAAGAAAGTTGCTTTTGTGGCCCAGGTAACCCAGGAATCATAGCTACTAAGTATTGATCGGAAACTGCATTCATCGTGGAGACCCCAATGTTCTGGAAAGACTAAACAAATAAACAGGACATTAAAGAGGTCTCTCTCTAAAATTTGCCAAGAGATAAATCCTACTTGGGGAAAGGTATTGTTCTTTTCCCTACTGAGAATAAGATTAGCTCATAGAATTACACTGGCTCTTATCCCTCTGTGAAATATTGAAATATTGTACAGGAGACCCCTGTACAAGGAGACCCTTGTTTCTCTGAGCCCTGAGCTCCCTGACACTGCAGGATTTTTCCTCCCTTCAAACAGAAGCTAGGTTATATATAAACCAATTAGAAAATATACGAACTGGTCTGAGTTTGCTTCCAAGAGGCTTCAGTTTTCTCTCCATTCTTTGAAACTGAAGACCAAGTCCAGGTGAGGACTGGGAAATCCCACCAAGCTGGAGATCAGCTGTAGCCACAATGGGCCAGCCCTTTTGAGATGTCACTGACTACCCACTCATCTGTCCAGTTGGTCAGGGTTAAGCCTTGGATTCATCATACTTGGGTAAAACCAGTCCCTCTGGGATCCCTCCAGGTGAAACAGTCATAGTCTCATAAATCTTCAGAGGGCCTTAAGTTAATCTTCAAAGCCCAGCCATAGGTTCTAGATAAAAAATCATAAAGGAAACATGGTTTTAAGAATTATTCTTGAATTTCCCAGGGACCTACTCCACATTATTTGGTATTTTAACATTTGGGCTATGTGTGTTATTCATCATCTTAGTCCTCATCATTATTTGACGATGCTTCTCCTCAGCATGAAGGAGTCAGAAAGACTGGCTACCATGCTCCTTATGACTGAAGAATTGATAAATAAAAAGGGAGACTGAAACCAACCAAATAGTTCCATATGTTTTTTTAAACATAAGTATAGAAATTGACCCTTCTTGTCTTAAAGCTTAAAACTCATATTTATCTTATCTGAGTTCCTTCCTCAGAAAATAATCCTCAGGCCTCTCAAAAGGTAGCAAAAAATCCTGAAATTCACCAAATCACCATATGCAAACAATAAGACTTCAGATGTCATGATTAATTCCTTATCCCTCCATAATTTCTATTTTCCTAAGAGACCATGTGCTTCTTGTTGAACAAATTCTCTTCCTTACCCCTCCCTAGTTTCTGGTTTCCCACATGTGATGACACTTCTCCCCTGCTCTATAAATCCCCAATTTTGTCAGAAAAATGAACTTGAGAATGATCTTTCATCTCCTTGGCTGTAGCAACTGATTAAAGCCTTCTTTTCTGACAATACACCGTTGTTTCAGTGATTGGCTTTCTCTGTGGTGAACAGCAGGACGTAGGCCAAATCCCTGGGGTTTCAGTAACACAAACTGTTTGGGGTAATTAACTAGCATTAGATGACACTACAGAACTGCCACAGTATTGTCGATTCTAGAGTGAACCTAAATAAATATTATAAAGGTGATTCTTCCCAGAGAATAGAGTTGCAAGTAGCATAATTGCCATTCAGTTTTTATAAAAGAACAATATGGTCTGACATGGCATATGCAATTCCTCTTGTATGGGGGGAAAATGCCTTGCCGATGGTTCATGAGTTTGAAAGGACTAACAGTAGAAGATCCAATGTCAAGGGGATCAGAGGCAGAGTCATGTGGATAGAACCTATGGAAACAAGAAGAAAGTATGTGAGTCTTTTTGCCTTACTTTAATGCTTTCATAAATTATCTACTGCAGAGAATGGTGATGTGAACCTAGTGGACAGTTTGACTCACCCTGTGACTATCAGCCATTCTCTTTATCAACACTAGTGTTGGAACAATGGTCTCATGAAGAAACTGACCCTGATAGCAGAAGAAAAGCTCTGTGATAGTCTGTTCTGAGTTTCAGTAAGCTCATTTGACATCTATGAAAATGGCCTATGAGATGAAGCAGTCAATAATGTTCATTATAAAATCAAACAAAACAAAACTAAAAACAAATGTACCATTTGTTTAAAAAATAAAATGTATACTTCTCTTTTGACTATGTTTTCCTGTTTATGTGGGATTGTATGCTCCAATAGACTTTTAACAGGCACGTTTTTCATCAGGTTCTGTTTTTTAGAAAATCTGAACTAAAATATCAATAATTTACTGCCTGAAAAAAAAGGTTTAGGAAAAAATAATAACGTATATCAAAGGAGTAATTAAAATGCATCTTATTATTACTGATAGTAGTTCACAGGTGGTTTAAAGTAGCTCACACATCTGTATTAAATTCCAAATCTCTGGTAAAATAAACTTTCTGTAATTGGTTTTCCTCCTCTTTGGGAACCAACATGCATTTCAGGAATTCATTTGTGACCCCAAACTGAGACCCTATCCTTTCTTCATGCATTGATCACTAAGGGGGCCCCAAACACTAAACTGGGGCCCCAGATGGGGGCAAATGGGGGCCCCAAACACTACATTAGGTGGTAAGACAATTACTCTTTCAAATTTCTAACATACATAGTCCAGACACTATTGAGATTATTATTACTAACTTCTATTTGTCAATGATCACAATCAAACAAGCACGCTCATCACTCAAACTTTACTGATCATGTGGTTATGCATTTATACTTCTTCTAACCTATTTTTCACCCCCAATCAACCTTTGAAATCTTTTCACTGTGCCTTTTGGAATTTAGAGTTGGTAATAAGTGAATTATCTTTTAATGTGAAACATCTTTTTAATTTACTTTCTTGTTTTAACTGACATATTAGTTTTCCTCAAGATGCTACTTCTGGTAGCCTTCCCAGGATTGGATGTATGTTTTCTCGTATACATCCACACATACTGGGAATAGGGTAAGTGTCCTTTTTAATCTTCACTAGTGTTTCCAGATTATTCTCTCTCTTTTCTGTCTAAAATCTTCAGGTTTGAATTTTATGATATAATATTCGACACTCTATTATTCCTAGTTGAAGTAGTGTATCTCCAGGACCATTACTTTTTATTCTACATGAAGCCTGTCATTTCTGTGTTATTGTCACTTTTCAATCACTAACCCTATCAACATAGTTTGTGATTTAAGTTTCTACCTAGACTCCTGCAATAAGCAGGCTTCTCAGTTCTTTGGCCATCTGGATGACAATACTCTCATCCTCCTACTTCTTCCGTTCACTTCCTTGGTTATACTCCAAACTTGTCATTACCTGTATGGGAACTGAAAGCAGGCTATCTCTTTTCTCCCGATTGTGAAGAGTCACAACTGACACCCCTAAGATGAAAGTCATCTTAAAAAGGCAAACCCATAACAAAGTTATTACTACTATGTGCACATGTGTGTACAAGTATCATACAAAATATGAACTAAAAGAGGAATCAGATGGTTGAGGCTTAAATACCTTCTTCATAAGGGAGGGAAAAATGGGACAAATGAGTAAGCCCAGAGCTGAGACAAAGGTTCAAAGGAACAGTGGTCATCTTGCTATGAAGATAGAGTTTCTTAGGTACTCTCTTAGAGCTACCCTCAGAAGAATGCAAGAATATTTCACCTGAGTGCTATGGTGACTACTAGTCTCTTCCCTTCTCTGGTAGCTGATCTTTTCTAATTATTTGATGAGTTCTCTAGAGAGAAGGTCTCAAGGCAATTGCATCTTTTTTTCCCAAAAGAAGTTTTCTTAGAGAAAGAAAATCCAGAGAATACCTCCCTCTACTTGGGCCTGGGATCGGGAATGAGGCTAAGCAAAGGACAAAGGGTCCTTGATTTTGAGACAGCTTCAAAGACCTCTCAACATGTTAAACTACCAGTCTTTGGGGTATCACTTTCTGAGTTCCAACATTATCTTGAATGAAATTTCCCTAGAAGTCTTAGACATGAAAAGCTGAGTTAGCTGTAGAGAGAAAAATTAGTAGCTGAGTAACAAATAATCTCATTAAAACAGTCTCCCATGTCTGGAAATATGTCTGTCCAATTAAACAGTTATGTCTCATTTCAGGAGATGGTGCTGAAGACTGGTTCTCAAAGTTAGGCCTCTACATATGATGCAAGTGAACAAATCTTTAATAAGGAGCATTTCTTATTAGAATGGATTCTTATGACTTATGCAAAAAATAATGGTTAATCTCTGGACTTTCTTTAGAGTCTGGAGAACAGTCAATTGAAATTACAAGTGGCAATTTTACAGATTTTTTTGCTTTGCACTTTGCATGTACAAAGTTTTTCCAAATATAGGCTCTTTTTTCAACTGGCTTTGCTGAAAACCTTTCATAAAGAATCTGATATTAGATTCTCAAAAAGCCCTTTGGAAACGTAGGAGCCAAACCAAGGATTTCACTTTCCCTCAGACTGTATCTGTAATACTTGCGTGAATTGGGCGAATTTGTCACTGTTTGAAGTCTCCAAAATACCTTGGCATTACTGGGCCTGTCAGCAAGTAACATTCTTTACTTACCACAAGGACAGCAACTTTGAAAGGAAATCGTGGAGACAAGGTACCAGGTCAGTCTTATTCAACGTCTATTGGCTTTATTTATTATTATTATTATTATTATTATTATTATTATTATTATTATTATTTTGAGATGGAGTCTCACTTTGTGG
>NW_016813094.1:2206706-2210587 GCF_001698545.2 Rhinopithecus bieti | reverse complement strand
TTTTTTTGTTTTTTTTTTGACAGAGTCTTACGTTGTTGCACAGGCTAGAGTGCACATCTTGGCTTCCTGCAACCTCCACCTCCTGGGTTCAAGCTGTACTTCTGCCTCAGCCTCCTGAGTAGTGGTATTATAAGCATATGCCACTACGCCCAGCTATTTTTTTTTTTTGTATTTTTAGTAGAGGTGGGATTTCACCATATTGGTCAGGCTGGTCTTGAACTCCTGACCTCAAGTGATCCACCCACCTCGGCCTCCCAAAGTGCCAGGATTATAGGCATGAGGCACTGTGCCTGCCTGCTTCCCATATAATTTTAACATATCAAAAATAGTATCTATGTCTAAGATTTCTAAGGGCTTTTCCGTAATGTCCAAAAATTTATTTGATCTCAAGAAAACTTAATTTTGATTTTGAAATTTGATTTTGAGGTCAGTCAAATATGTTAAAAGTTTAAAACGTGACGAAAATAAGAAAGAGTTAAAATTCTTGACGAAAATAGGATCACAGGTCCCTCAAAATAAATGTCGTTCATTTAGTCAAGGTGATATTTAAAAAATTTTGACAAGTAAAAACATTTACTCTTTCATAGAAAAGAGGCTCAGTTTTCCAAATAATCAAAAAGTCTAATAAAGATAGCATGAGACACACAGAATCTGTTTCTCTCTTCCTTCTTTTTATTTTGTAGTTTACTACAAAAGTGAACTTTTTTCATTATTTATTATTATATAAAATGTTGTTTAAAAGAGAAAACCAAATGTTAGTTTTATACCCATGTAATATTAACAATGAAGTTAACTTAAGTAAAACTATAAACAAAGCCATCCAATGTCAGTCAGTTTTGAATACACAAGATTTCTGTAAACCTTTTATATCCCCTTAAATATTTTATTCTATTTCTCTCCTCAACTTTCTAAATACATTTAATTTTATCTATTATTTTTTATCAATTTCTTCAATTTGAAACAACCATAAAGCAAGACAAAATTACTTTTCCCTTAGCAAAAGCAACATCCCTATGCTTTTTTAATAATCTTTCTCACCAAAAACATATGTTGCTTTTTGGAGGTATACTTTGTGTACAGAATTGGTTTCCTTATTTTGAATTGTTTTAATTGCATATATTTAAACTATTATTATTATTACTATTATCATTATTATTATTATTATTATGAGACAGAATCTTGCTCTGTCATCCAGGCCGGAGTGTAATTGTGCGATACTGGCTCACTGCAACATCCGCCTCCCGGGTTCAAGTGCTTCTCCTCTCTCAGCCCCCCGGGTAGCTAGGATTGCAGGCACCTGCCACCACATCGGCTAATTTTTGTATTTTTAGTAGAGATGGGGTTTCACCATGTTGACCAGGCTGGTCTCGAACTCCTGACCTCAGGTGATCTGCCCGCCTCAGTCTCCCAAAATGCTGGGATTACAGGAGTGAGCCAGGGTGCCTGTCCCCAATCTCAATTTTATTTAGCAAAAATTACTACAGTCATGTAAACTTTAAAAGAATCTGGATTTATTAATTTATGAGAGTTCATTTATTTTAAGTTGATCTGATGATATGTAGACAACATACATAAAAATATGGACAAATATTTTGCAGCTTTCATCTTATAATTTATCCATAAGGCAGATAAAACTCACTAGTTTAAAAGAGCAGTTTATAAAAATGGTGCCACTGTAAATGCAACAAATAAACATTATCTGTCCCACATGGCTAAGCCCTTATTAAGTTTTAGAGAAAAAAAAAAATAGCATATTTACATCTAAAACCCAGACAGAAAATTTAAGCTTTCTCAAGCAATTAGATATGTCAATTAGACATAAAACAAAGAAAGGTTAAAAATGAATATAAGAATTCAACACTTAATTTTATAAGGAGACCAATTTTGGTCTAATATTAACAGATAGCTTGCAATTTCGTCTGCCTTTTGCAACTGCACCACTGAGTTCAGGGTGGAGCCTGCTATCTAATAGGACCAAGAAAGCATTTGCAGCTTCCTGGGGCCAACACTGACACATCTAAAAGGCAGACACAGCCAGACGCCAGAGCACTTGGATCTCCAGAAATCAATGATCCCATTCCTACACTGAATCCTAGGTACCTTAGAACCAAGGCAAAAGGCAGAGAGGGAAACACCATGGGGTTGAGCTGTTTAATGCTCTCATAGTGCACCTCTCTGCAAGGACATTCCCTGAGGCTACTGGATGACCCAGCACCACTTGGCCCACTCTGTGACTAGCTCATCCTCCACAGAAGTTGTATTCCTCAGTGGTGAGTGCTCTCACAGTCTCCATGTGTCCAAACTACACTCATGATCACATCGTGGCCCCAGCTCCCAGATCCTCACAGACAAACCTAGCCAACAATTTTACTTATTCCAAATTGCCATTTACCATCAGTTTCTGTTTGACTTGGTCAGAAATCTGAAGATTTTCTTACCTAAACTTGCAAATAAATGAGGAGGATAGAAAATGAGTATTTGTTTCCTGTAGTAATAGCCATTCATTGCAGCAACTATTAATTCCCTTTAACACCGCACCTTTGCCAATAACCGATTAGTCAGTACATACACAAAGGTCAATTGTTTCCTACAGTTTAAAATAATTCTTGGTACCCGCCAAAAGCTGGAGAGATTGGAGAATGTAATGTAAAAGAAAGCAGAACTTCAGACCTAAGTAGAACCCACGCATGACTTTTGGGGTTCCATAAGAAAGACAGACGATCCCAAAGTGGGGGTGAAAGGTGAAGCCAGCTGGACTTCCTGGATAGAGTGAGGACTTGGAGAACTTTTCTGTCCAGCTAGAGGATTGTAAATGTACCAATCAGCACTCTGTAAAAACACACCAATCAGCACTCTGTGTTTAGCTAAAGGTTTGTAAACACACCAATCAGCGCTCTGTAAAAACGCACCAATCAGTGCTCTGTAAAATGGACCAATCAGCCAGATGTGGGTGGGGCCAAATAAGGGAATAAAAGCTGGCCACTGGAGCCAGCAGCTGCAACCTATTGGGGTCCCCTTCCACGCTGTGTAAGCTTTGTACTTTTGCTCTTCACAATAAATCTTGCTGCTGCTCAGTCTTTGGGTCTGCACTACCTTTAGGAGGTGTATCACTCACTAACTCACCACGAGGATCTGCAGCTTCACTCCTGAAGTCAGCAAGACCACAAACCCACTGGAAGGAAGAAACTCCAGACACGTCTGAATATCTGAAGGAAAAAACTCTGGACGTACCATATTTAAGAGCTGTAACACTCACTGTGAAGGTCTGTAGCTTCATTGCTGAAGTTAGTGAGACCACGAACCCAACGGAAGGAAGAAACTTTGGACACATCTGAACATCTGAAGGAACAAACTCTGTAATCTTTAAGAACTCTAATACTCACTGTGAGTGTCCACATCTTCATTCTTGAAGTCAGCGAGACTAATAACCCACCGGAAGGAACCAATTCTGGACATGGGGTGTCTGTGGTGCCTTGGCTGTGTGGTTCAAGGGTCTCAGTGACTAGAACTCTCTCTCTTAGTTCTCTCTATGTGACAGCCAGAACTCTGATGCTTTCTTTTAGTGATTTTTTTTGTCCACTGACTGCCAAATGGAAGAAGAATGGACTTGAAGGGGAATATATCAGTGATTAAGAAAACTGGATAAAGATTGAAAATAAAAGAAAGAGAAGAAGTAAATGGAAGAAAGGACTTCCTAGAGGAGTCTATTTGGGAAGACCATAAGCTTCCCCAAAAGGTCAATGAAACTTGACACTTTTCTCAGCAAAATATGCTAACAAGAAAGAAAGCATACCTTCGGAGAACAAAACATATAATTTTTAATAAAGGATTTCAGTCACCTGAAAAAAATTCTTATGGGGGAAATAGGATTCAAAAAGGAT
>NW_016813094.1:2192535-2206336 GCF_001698545.2 Rhinopithecus bieti | reverse complement strand
TTAAATTTATATTTATATGTATTTGAGATATCAAATAGTTTTCAATTTAGCTAACTATTGACCACAGAGCTCATTTAAAAAAAAAAATCTTTTAAAATCTTTTTTCATCAGATTTCAGCTAGGATAAAGAAAAAATATTTCTGATGTTTTGGCTTTTTTTGTTGTTGTTATAAAAAAGAAAAAACTAAAGAAATCTGCCAAGTGATTAATAACCAAAACCAATACACCTTTGGTGACTTAACCAAGGAAGCACAAGCCATCTCCAAAGAGGGACAAAGAAGCAGTCCTCACAAGGTCCAGAGCCACTCCCAAAGACAAGTAAGGAAAGAAAAGAGAAAAAGGAACACTTATCCACTGTGGTTAGAGTGTAAATTAGTACAACGATTGTGGAAAACAATGGGCAATTCCTCAAAGACCTAAAGACAGAAATACCATTTGACCAGCAATCTCATTACTGGCGATATACCCAAAGGAATATAAATCATCCTGTTCCAAAGACACATGCACGTGTATATTCATTGAAGTACTATTCACAAGAGCAAAGACATGGAATCAACTTAAGTGACCATCAATGATAGATTGGATAAAGAAAATGTGGTACATATACACTATAGAATACTATGCAGCCATGAAAAAAATGAGATCATGTTTTTTGCAGGAACATGGATGGAGCTAAGACCATTATCCTTAGCAAACTGACACAGGAACAGAAAACCAAATACTACATGTTCTGACTTATAAGTGGGAGCTAAAGGATGAGAATACATGGACACATACAAAGGAACAACAACACACAGTGGGGCTTTTCAGAGGGTGGAGGGTGGAAGGAGGAAATCAGGAAAAATAACTAAATGAGTACTAGGCTTAATACTTGAGTGAAGAAATAATCAGTACAAGAAACTCCCATGACACAAGTTTACTTATATAACAAACCTGCACTTTTACCCCAAACTTAAAATAAAAATTTAAAAAAGAGAAATATTTAGACAATGTTTTGAGAGCTGGCAAACTGATATGTTCATTTTTTAAGTGGGTCTCAACCTCTTTCAGTTGACCATCTGCATGACCCAACAACCTGCATGACTCCGACAGGTGGCAGGCCAGGCTAAGTTCTCAGGACACAAAACAGAACAAACAGGAAAGAAATAGCTGCCCATGGCTGGGCACGGGGGCTCACGCCTGTAATCCCAGCACGTTAGGAGGCCGAGGCGGGCAGATCATGAGATCAGGAGATCGAGATCATCCTGCCCAACATGGTGAAACTCTGTCTCTACTAAAAAAAAAAAAAAAAAAAAAAAAAAAATACAAAAATTAGGCGGGCCTGGTGGCAAGCCCCTGTAGTCCCAGCTACTCGGGAGGCTGAGGCAGGAGAATGGTGTGAACCCGGGAGGCGGAGCTTGCAGTGAGCCCAGATCACACCACTGCACTCCAGCCTGTGCGACAGAGTGAGAGTCTGTCCTCCGCCCCCCAAAAGAAAGAAAAAGAAAAAAGAAATAGCTGCCCATGAAAAGGAGAAAGATAAGTATAAATAGGTCTTCCAAACCAAACTTACACAAGAGTCACAACCTAAACAAATGATTTTCTCCTGCCAACCTGAATTTAGGGAGAAAGGGATAAAGAGAAATGTTTACCTTCCATTCTTCATCAGGTACTCCAGGTAGAGATCCAGGAGGACTAACCTTGGTAAAAATTCTTACCTTTCTTTGTCAGCTTTTTGTCAGTTGCCCTAGGTCCTCAACTGTAGGCTTGGAAGCAAGTCAGGTGTCTCAGTCATTCCACTTTTGTTTCCAGAACTATGGGGGTTGAGAGGGTGTGATCCCTTCTCTCCCCATTATAAAAGGTTACAGCCTACATCCCTATAACAAAAAAGAGATTAACAAGGGAAAAACACAACAAAGTTATTACTAATACATACACACGTGTCCGTAAGAATCATTCAAAATATGAACTCAAAGATGGATCAGGTGATTAAAGCTTAAATGCTTTCTTCACAAGGGCCAGAAAAATAAAGGAATAAATGGGTCCAATGTTCAGGCAATGGTTCACAGGAACAATGGTTGTCCTGTTATGAAGATAATGTTTCTGAGGTTATTTTTTGGAACTGTTCTTGGAAGAATAGATGAAAATTCTGAGTGTGATGATGATTCCTAATCTCTTCTCTTCTCTTCTCTTGTCATTGATGTTCCTTGTTATTTCACAAGATGCTTAGGGAGGATGTCCTAGCACCATCTCACTGCTTGGGAAAGAAGAGAACAACACAAGGGTAGAGGGACCTTTATTCTGAGGAGCTTATAAGGCCTCTCGAAGTATGTTAAATTTCCACTCTTTGGGGTATCACTTGCTGACCCCAAAAGCTATAAATGTTGAGAGACCGAGGCAGGTGGATCACAAGGTCAGGAGTTCGAGACCAGCCTGGCCAACATGGTGAAACCCCATCTCTATCAAAAATGCAAAAAATTAGCTGGGCGTGGTGGCAGGTGCCTGTAATCCCAGCTACTCGGGAGTCTGAGGCAGGAGAATCGCTTGAACCCAGGAAGTGGAAGTAGAGTGATCCAAGATCCCGTCACTGTACTACAGCCTGGATGACAAGAGTGAAACTTCATCTCAAAAAAAGAAAAAAAAAAGCTATAAATGAATTTTTTTAATAAGATCTATTTCCAGCATCCCAGTTTCTAAATGAACATTCTAGCCTGTGCTGAAGTAAGTCAAAAAATAAAAGATATAAGGAGATCATGCAGGTTTACTAGGTTAATTTTTTAGAAAAGATATAAGACGAAAAAATAGCGTTAATTTCTAATGATGTAATTTTGTTCATAGAAAATCCAAAGTAAAATCTAAAACGGAATTACTAGAATAATGAGAAATAATAGTTTTTTGGATACATGATATTAAAAATAATCCATTTCCTCAGTTTTGGCAGAAAGTGATTAGAAAACATGGTAAAAAAGACATACAATTGCAATAGTAGCATAAATATGTATATTTACAATGTATGCAAGAAATATACGAAGAAAATTTAATTTTTCTGAATAACATTTTTAAAATGTATGAACGAATAAGTAAGTACTGTCTTCATGAAATGTCTGCTAATTTTTCCCACATTTATGTAAGTGGTTTTCCTTTAATGTGTACATGTCATGGAAGTTACACATATCGTTTCTAATTACATTTTACTGGCCTCAAATTAGCCACAAGACCAAATTTCCATTAACCAAAGGCAAAATGATTTGGTAAGTCCATCTATTAGGCTACAAGAAGATTTTCATGTAGACTTCAGGATTGTAATTATGATAGTTTTATCTTTGGTTAAAAATATTTTGCATGGAAAGGACATTATATCTAAAGCAACATTTCTATTTGTCATATTGTATTCTAATTTTTACTTTAACAGACTAAAATTTATGTTTTCCAATAAGCAGATGCTTCATTACTTTCTGAGTAATTAACTACAGAAAGAAACCATTTCCAAATTGCAAAAAATAGTCTAAATACAATGCCATGTTTTTTCCCTAGTAAATCACAAATTCTTTGCAAATTATTCCTTTAATATAAAGGACTTCAGCATTCATAGATACAGAACATCAATAATTATTTTAATAATAATATATTATCTATCTCTTTTTATACTATCATCACTTGATGTGGGTGAATAATTACATACAGTTTTTATCCTGTTTAATTTATATTGCTATATACTATATATTCATGGAAAGTAAAGCATTAAGTGTTGTTGGTTTTCTTAAACATGGTTTAACTTATTTTCCATGGATGACACATTATTTAAACAGGTGGCATAAATGGATGCTTCCATTTCTAAAAATGAGGACAAGCTCCATACATAATGTATAGTTTTAATATTATTAATGACCAAGTCATTCTTTGGTTTATTTCTGTTCTCTATCAATACCATGAAGTAGCATTCTAATAAATCATTAGTGGGACACCATTGTAATTTCATCCTGCAAAAATGCATCATCAAAACTACTGTGATAAAAGCTGCCCTTGTGATGATAAATAGATCTGACTCATAAGCATTCATTTAGTACATACCTGCTCTAAAATTAGGAAGGCTCTTTGAATAACCAGATAAGCAATATTGCATTGATGATAAAAAAAGATTGTATGTTTAATTGTTATGCATTTATTTATGCAAACAAAAGCTGAGTGGAAAGCCCATTAAGGGTTTTTGGAGAAAAGTTTCCTATATGGTCTGTTGTTTTCTGAATGAGTTTTCTTCAAAATTTTTCATTTCAAGGATGACTAATAAAAGAGGAATACAAAAATATTCACTGAGAATATTCCTAGTTCTTCAGAAGCCTACTGTATCTAAGAACATATTTCTCTGATTGATTTTATTTCTTCTAAAATACTTAAACCAATTAGTAAGTTGTTTGTCAGTGGCAAGGGCACGATTCATGTAGAGTACAATTTAAATCTAGAGCCAATGCTTAAAATTTTTATTACCTAAAATCACTCAGGAATAGGGATAGACACTTATTTTGTCTTTCTTTTTTGCTTCCCAGTGGAATACTTTATTAGCACATTGTCACCATTAGGTGTAGGATGATCAAGGGATCACGGTTATTATTAAATGAACTATCTCAGCTTACTGGAACCATTTTATTATCAACCACTTGCTTGATGAACTTCTTAGAATATACTTGGTAGTCTTGATTGTTAAGTGGGCTTCCTTTCTGCTCAGAAAGGAGATTATTCTTTCTAGATTATCCTTTCTGCTCTAGCAGTCCTATACCTCTATAGATACCACAGCTGGGTCCAAGGGCGAGAAATTTGAGAAATATGTCAATTTTTGGTTTATGCTAGTCAACTTCACATTGGATCTATTACCTTCATTTTGGAATAGGTGTTTGCTTTCTGATTGTCTGAATTACTGAATCATTCCTCCCTTCTTTATTTGAAATATCTACTAGACATTTTCTGTATGCCAATAGGAGATATGCTGAAAGCTGAGAATGAGGGAATGAGATGAACTTGGTCCTGTATCTCAGGGTCTCATGATCTATAGGTAAGAGCAGACAAATAACTTCAGCAACATGAGCGATTTTAAAATAAATGTATGTTAATTAATATGAAGATAATTTTATTTTAATATTTTAAATCCTTAGAGTTTGTAGCAAATAATTGACCATTTCTTTCTTTATTCAAATATCAGATATTAATTTTACGGTATCAAGCTGAGTATTTTCTTTTAAGAATTATACAACTATTTAATTTTTGGTAAATTGGCTCTAAATTTCTATAAAGATATTGAAACTGTCTTGTGTTTTCCATTGTCACCATAAGGTGTAGGATAATCCAGGTATCAAATTAGTAATAGCTACAATTTTCAGTGAGTAAAAACATATTTGTTGTTGTGTTTAAGATCATCCCTGCTTTTTGTTCCCTAAATAACTAATTCAAATGTTTATAATACTTTTTTGTTGCTGCAATTATTTGTTTCCTCTTACCTTTAGACTCCCTAGTCTACTCATGCCCTTTTCAGACCCTTTCAACACAGCAGCCAGAAATACTGAAATTCTTGTTAGGTTAAATTGTATCAGTGTACCCAGTTGGGCATGGAAGTTCACACCTGTAATCCCAGCACTTTGGGAGGCCAAGGTGGGAGAATCACCTGAGATCAGAAGTTTGAGACCAGCCTGACCAACATGGTGAAACCCTGCCACTACTAAAAATATACACACACAAATCGTATTAGTGTACTTGGCTCAAAAATCTTGTACCAGCTTCACATTGCTCAGGTAAGAGACAAGTACTCTATGGTAGCGTGCAAGGCCCACGTGACCTCCTATATCTGCAACCTCATGGCCCACGACACAATGCTCTTGCCCTCAACATTCCAGGCATACTCACTCCTTTTCTCTTCTTGACCAAAGTGAACCTTTGTCTCATGGCCTTTGCACAGTGCTGTTTCTTGAACCAGGAGATGATATAAAAGAAACTTTGTTAATGTTTTCCACAAAACCAATAGTAGTCTTACCAATTTGCAGAGCACTAACAATTAATTACATGTTATGAAGCCAGAAGATACTTTTAAAACTACCAATTAAATACAAAAATAAATTTTGATAAACCACACTACGAAAAGACTGAAGTATTTTCTATCTCTCAAGAATATACCATAAGATTTTATTTCAAGTGAGTGAACAAGGAGTAAGCATATGGCTAGAAAACAGAAAATTATTATAGCAATGGATCAGAAAGCTACAGATATGTTATATATTATATTTATATAAAAATCTATTTATAAAATTCAAAACTATAGAGAATGTTACTTTCCTGGATTTTAACAGGTGTGGTATTTCTGAAACTGAGGGTTTAATCCATTTGCATCTGTCAAACAAACTGCCCTGCTTGCTTTTGGTCCCTTGCTTTTTGCTTTTTTTTTGTTTTTTTTTTTTTTTTTTTTTTTTTTTTCCCATAAAGCTGAAGGCCATGCTACTGAAAGCTGTAACTTAACCTTCACTGGCTACATTATAGATAACATTTATGAGTCACCATGGTAACAGCTGCTTCAGTTATTTTTCAGGAACTTCAGGCAGCTCCTGTCCAGTTCAAACCAGTTGCAAATACGGACCCTTCAACTGAGGCTGAGCAAATGCCCACTAGGTGGCTTTTTGATATCAGAGGGCCCAAAACAGGACCCTCAGATCATGCTACTGCATTCATTTTCTGAACATATGCCCTAGGAAAAGCCATGAGCCCCAACTACTCTTGTGTAGATCACCGATTACTTCATTTTTTCTCCACTACCAATAACCTTGTCCCTAATCCTTATCTTCTGGGAGGCAAATTTAAGAGCTATTTTCCTGCCTCCTCCCTTGGCTTCCTAATGAATAAATCTTTTCTCTCTTGCAAAATGTGTTGTCACAGTGATTGATTTACTGTGGGTAAATCAACACTTATAAAAGGTTACAACCTACATCCCTATAACAAAAAAGAGATTAAAAAAGAGATTGTGGGACAAAACAAACCTGAATGAACCTGGGCAGTATCATTTCCAGCTTATTTAAATTTATAATTGTTAGTGTTTTTTTTTTCTTTCTATCCAAATAAATGTTTACTTTTGTAACTAATTTTGGATTACTTCTTAAAGAGGACTCCTGTAATTAAATAACCTTCCAGTCCCACAAAGCTGAGATCTGCCTTGATCTTAGCCCACAAGAAGGCATAATCAAGTCATTCAACTCCATTTTAATCAAAGTTCTCTGAATAACCTAAGAAAAATAGAAACTCTGACATTTCTGTGCTTCTCCCTCAATTTTTCTATTACTTTCATATTTGAAAATCCTAAAAAATTGCCATCTGTAACATATCATTGGAATTGAAGTGATACAACCTCAAGCTCAAAATTACTTTTATTTTATTTTACTTTATTTATTTTGAGATGGAGTCTCACTCTGTCACCCAGTCTGGAGTGCAGTGGCATGATCTCCACTTACTGCAATCTCCACCTCCCGGTTTCAAGGGATTCTCCTGCCTCAGTGTCCCCAAGTAGCTGGGACTACCGGTACGTACCACCACACCTGGCTAATTTTTGTATTTTTAGTAGAGATGGGATTTCACCAAGTTGCTCGGGCTGGTTTTGACCTCCTGACCTCAAGTGATCCACCCACCTCAGCCTCTCAAAGTGCTGAGATTACGGGCACGGGCCACCACACCCAACTGAAAATTATTTTTAACAAGTTGTATAAAACTTATTCATTGATTTAAACAAGAAGAAAAAAGTCTCCATGTATTGTAATTATGTTTGTTTTGGGGAAAATGAATATAAATTAAATAAACATTTTTGTTTTTCTGTTAATCTTTACAGTCCAAATTACATACTAGATAAGATAAACCAATGTATAATTAAGTTTTTCATTTGTTTGTTTCTTTTTGAGATGGAGTCTTACTCTTGCACCCAGACTGGAGTGCAGAGACACGATCTTTGCTCCCTGCAGCCTCCACCTCCCAGGTTCAAGCAATTCTCCTGCCTCAGCCTCCTGAATAGCTGGAACTACAGGTGCCTGCCACCACACCTGCCTAATTTTTGTATTTTTTGGTAGAGATGGGGTTTCACTATGTTGGCCCAGGCTTGTCTCAAACTTCTGAGTTTAAGCAATCTGCCTGCCTCAGCCTCCCAAAATGCTGGGATTACAGGAGCGAGCCATCACGCCCTGCCAAGATTTTAGACACAATATATTTATTATTTTTCTTCTGTGTAATACCATCTTTACTAATAATTGTCAATCATATCTTTATTTTTGCCAATTACTTTCAGAGGACACAGAGTTCTAGTAAGATTATTTTCCTTCATTGAAATAACAGGCATACCTTTTTGCCCTTAATTAAGTGCCACTTGCAGGGCAACATTAAGAAGCTCCAATTATATAAATTCAGTGAAGTTTCCATGTTAAGGAAAGGAAGCTGGAGGGTAAAGTGATAATATATTAAATGTTTACTTTTAATTGAACTTCATGTCATTTACCATTTGTGGAATGAAAAATGCCATGGTGCGTGTAAATCAATAAAAAATATTTTCAACTCTAATAGAATGCTGAGTACTCAATTAAATACACATTCTAAATATAAGTCAAAACACAATCTACCATTTAGGATAAAAGTAGTCCATCAGCCAATGAGGAAAGAAGTTTTAATACTTTTATTACCATTGTCTAGCAAAATGCTGGTTTTAGAATTTGACTCAGTATCTACAGAAAATAAGAATATTGTTATGTCATGTTATATTTTCATGTTACTATTTTCTTAACTCTTATTTAGATAAAATAATGGTTAAATCATGACTAGGTGCCTAGCTGTGTCATGCGTTTAAAACTTACGTTTAAATTTTTATGCTAATATCTCCTTTTTATTGATTTACCCTATTTTTTTTTCTGTTATACTATAGTTACTGACAATGTTGAAATTTGTAATTTTCAAATTTCCCTGTAATTCTGGAAAATAGCTATGGATAAAGAATTGCATCACCACTTTCATTTTCTGGAAAATGACACCCTTCCTGGTAAGACTTAGGTAACATTCACAGATGATCCCTTTGTTTACCTACGACAAGGCCAGACACAGAGCCTCCAAAATCTCATTCACAGCCTCACATTATTAACTAAATTGTTTTGTTCTTGCTGACCAATTAGAACAAAGTGTCTGTTAACCAAACTTTATTAAAGATTTTCTCTTTCCCCAAGACTGCTGAACATTGTTCTACTCTCAGGCTGAGCCAGCATAGGGCCCCTCTGTAAGGGCCACTCCTGGAAAACAGACTGGCTTGAGCACAAAACATTTGCTAATGTACTCTCCAATCATGGCACCCTTTTCAATTCACCTCCCCATACCTGTTTTCTTTTACCCATGGTTACTCCTCTCTATAAAAGAAAAACCCTTTTGCCTAACTATTGAGCAACATGGAGATCTTCTATTCAGAGCATTCTTTATATTGCAGTAGCCTTTGCAAATAAAGTCTCTCTTGACCCAAGTCTAGATTTGTTTTTAATTCAACATTATGTAACATATTTACATCACGGAAAGTTCTGTGAAGGGTATATGGGAACTCTCTGCACTATTTTTGCACCTCTCTTGTAAATCTCTTGAAAATAAAAAGCTGAAGAAACAAAAGGATATTTCTCAGTTTATACATTCTAGGCCTCTTGAAAATTATTTATGAAACTAATAAGTTGATTACTACAGAGAAAAAAAAGACCAGAAAGTCAGACAGTTTAAAGTATGACATTTGATACTTAGTATCTACCTAAAGGCTATAACCCTGGGAGTGGGGATAGTTTGTTTCTGGGTGAAGATTTCACCTTGGTTCTTGACACATCTGTGTCACAGTTCTCTTTTACATAGGACAGCATCCCAAGATCTATCCCAAATCATTTTCAGAAACAGCTTTTATTTTGGAAGCTTTAGAGGGTCTTGTACTCATAAATAATAACATTTCAAAAAGGTATTTTAAAAGAAAAGCTGATTATATGTGAAAAAAGACAAACCATTTTTAGATATGCAAAGGAGCTATGTTAGTTCAAAAGAATCTAATGCTAAGGATATATGTGTGTGTGTGTATATATATGTATTTTGTGTGTGTGTGTGTGTGTGTGTGTGTGTGTGTATATATATATATATATATATATATATGGTGACTGAGTATATGACAGGCCATTACATTTCGAAGGAGTAAATTCTTTCTTGCTATTCTTTCTCAATACTGATAGAAACTCTCTTCTTGACCAAATTCTGCTCAGGCTCCATTAAACTCTATTCTGTACTAGGCTTTGACTTTTGAGTTTCCAGATTTATCTTTGTATTGTTCAGCTTCAGCAAGTGTCCTGTTGAGTTATTTTACCCCAAATCATTACCTACCCTTGATATCGGATCACCCTCAATATAGATCATGTTCCTCATCCTCCATTTTTTTCCCAGATGAGGTCTAATCACCCTGGCTTTCCTTCCGCAAAATTCCTGGTAGGTTAATTTAGCTAGAATCCTCCCTTGTTCCAGTCGTCTCCTCTTAGTAACTTTCCATCCACCCCACTCCTACTCTGTTCCTTGGCTATACATTTCCACTTGTTCATGCTGTATTCACAGTTGAGCCAATTCTCTCATCCCTACTGTGAAACTCCACTGTAGGAACCCCCTTGAACAAAGTCTGCCTTATGCTTCTTTAACAAGTGTCATAAATACATACTTTTTCTTCAACAGTACAAATCTCATATTCCTGGAGCTTATCTGATATCCTCTTTTCTTCCAGCTTCACTGAGACTCCTAGTCTCACACAGACCATTTCTCCAGCCACCGACCTTATGTGTTGTCCTTTGCATTAGACTACCTTCAATTCCATACACCTTTATGCAAATGCCATCTTCTTTAAAGTATTCATGGATTATGGCACTATACTTTGTCTTTTTCCTGGAAATATTTGGTACTGTTTTACACATATACTCGTGGAATTTTAGAAACTATTTATAAAGCAATAAAAATAGCACAAAAGTGTCAACCAGTGCTGCTGTCATACAATTTATGTTCTACAGATTTCTGAGTTACAGCTTGTGTTGAAATTATCTAAAGATAATTTTTAAAGACATGTGACAGGGAAAACATCAGTGGTTGCCAAATAGAAAATACAAGGAGAGAATAGAGTGAAGAGGTGGAGCACCGATGATTTTTAGGTCAGTGAAACTACATCGTATGATACTATAGTGTGGAATGTAAATTATTTTACATTTCCAATGCACGACTACAAACACAAGAGGGAATCCTAATGTAAACGATGGACTTTGGGTAATTACGATGTGTCAAAGTAGGTTCATCAATTGTATCAAATATACCACTCTGGTATCAGAGGTTGATAATAGAGAAAAGTATGTATGTGTGTGAGCAGGGGTATTTGGGAAATCTCCAACCAACCTAAATTTTGCTATCAATCTAAAACTGCTCTAAAAAATTGTCTTTAATAATATAATATTAATTTTAAAAGACATATTTGGTAGACATTTGTTAAAAATCCTCTTTAATATAAACCAGATAAATTTTAAATTATCTGGGAATAAAAGAAATTGGAATAAAAGAAAAAAAAGGAAATAAAAGAATTGTTCAAATTTGAGAAACTTTGAATATCACATCCAATTTACATAAAATTATGAAAGATTATTTATTGCTTTATTATTTTTGTTACATCGCTCTTCACTGTTTTCTTAATAAAATGGAAAGTAAAATTTTAAAAGCAGAATCTTCTCCCCCTATAGGCTTGTGACTGGCAGACAAAAGGCAAGTTGGTAATGAAAATAGGAAGTAGAAGGTAAACAGAGTGCTTGAGGCAAGATCCAAATACTCCCTGAAGTGAGAGATTTCAGAAAATGTTATTTAATACAGGTAAGCTGGTTCCTCTAGAGGTCTGTATTTACATCAGGTCTGAGGTACTTCCCAAAGGAATTCCTGATGAAATGTAACAGTATTTTAAAGCATATAGTGGTAGACATTTATCTCAAAAGTCCCTAAGTGTGTAGAGAGGGAAACACTCAGGAAGCAATGTCTGAATTGTGGATGTCAACTCATGTTGTCAAATTTTAGAAGTTATTCAGCACAATCTGGCCATGATCATTGTTATATATATTTTGCTAACTGAATAGCACTAATTTGATATGAAAAAATCCCTGTGAAATATCAAAATACGTAGGAAAGACACGAGTTTGGCCATTAGCCATCTTTAAAACCTGTATTTCTACAGTTTTATCCAAGATTTAATTTAAAAACTAGCATTTGGGACACTGAAGAGTATGAGAAAGGGAAACACCTGCCAGAAAATCATTTTTCTAACGATACAATATTAACTTCCATTGAAAAGAAGAATTGGAGTGAAACATTTTTGTTTCTAAGAGTTGCAAACCGAATAAAGTAATGTGAAACTATTAAATGAGGTGACCTGACTTGCTAAAAGCAATTTAAATAGCTAAAGGATACATTCAGCACTTTTCACATGTAGATAGAAAGAGTTGTCTTCCAAAGGGTCAGTTATGTCAGAAAGACTAAAACATGTGGGAGAATATAAAAAAACTGCCCTTTCGATACTTAATGGAGAGCATTATAAATGACCTTGTGCCTAGTGAATGTAGTTTGAAAAGATTGGGTCAGCTTGCACTGGTGAGTATAATACAATTTCGTAACACATTAATACCAAGTTATTTTCAGCCAGGAGGCAATTATTTTTCCTGGTAGAGTAGGTATTTTGTGGATACTATTTTAATCTGTGACTTCAGAATATATCAGTGTTTTGAATTCCAAAACTGAGCAAAACCTATTATAAATAAATATATTTATATAGTAATCCTGAATATATAATAGTTACTGTAAGAAAAATGTATGCTGTGAAATTTTTGTTGGTCTTCATCAAATAATATGTTGATAGTCTATATTTCAAATTATAAAGAAAAAGTAGTATTCATTAAAAGTTTATTCCCAAAGAAAGGTAAAATAATGAGTTGTAGTTGTAAAATACACAATAACGTTAGTTGAGTGTCCCTAATCCAAATAACTGAAGTCCAAAAATTCTCCAAAATTCAAAACTTTTAGAGCATCAGAATGACTTCATAAGTGGACCTGATGTCATGTAATGACTCATAGTCAAAACCCGGTCGAAATCGTTTCATGTGTAAGAAATCAAACATATATCTCCGTCCTGGGCCCAGTACAAACATTCCTCCATTTGTCTCAACTTCCTGGGCCCAGTACAAACATTCCTCCATATATCTCAGTCCTGGGCCCAGTACAAACATTCCTCCATTTGTCTCAACTTTAGAAAAACACCACCTGGAGAGTCCCTGATAAGGTCACAACCGTTTGTGGAGTGGTTTTACTGAAAGTGCAGGAACCAATAAAAAACTGCTAAGTGTATAACTTAAAATGTTAACCAATTGTAATGCTGTAACCAAAAGAATTCCCTTGTTCCTATGTAACCTTACATATCCTGTTTACATCGGGCTATAAAAAGCGAGCACATGCATCGTTCGAGGCCCTCTTGTATGCTGTGGAGCAGAGGGACCAAGTTCGAACTTGCAGTAAAGATCCTTGCCGCTTGGCTTTGACTCTGGACTCTGGTGGTCTTCTTCGGGGAATAAACGGTCTGGGCATAACACATGTACAATATTATTTGAAACATTATATTAAATTATCTTCAGGCTATGTGTAAAAACTACATATGAAACATACATTTCATGCTTAGCCTTGGGTTCTGTCCCCAAAATATATCATTATGTACATGCAAATATTCCAAAATCAAAAAAAAAAAAAAAAA
>NW_016813094.1:2189424-2191441 GCF_001698545.2 Rhinopithecus bieti | reverse complement strand
TAACTTAAAATGTTAACCAATTGTAATGCTGTAACCAAAAGAATTCCCTTGTTCCTCTGTAACCTTACATATCCTGTTTACATCGGGCTATAAAAAGCGAGCACATGCATCGTTCGAGGCCCTCTTGTATGCTGTGGAGCAGAGGGACCAAGTTCGAACTTGCAGTAAAGATCCTTGCCGCTTGGCTTTGACTCTGGACTCTGGTGGTCTTCTTCGGGGAATAAACGGTCTGGGCATAACACATGTACAATATTATTTGAAACATTATATTAAATTATCTTCAGGCTATGTGTAAAACTACATATGAAACATACATTTCATGCTTAGCCTTGGGTTCTGTCCCCAAAATATATCATTATGTACATGCAAATATTCCAAAATCAAAAAAAAAAAAAAAAAATCTTAAACAAAACACTTTTGTTCTCAGACACTTCAGATAAGTTATACCCAACCTTTATATCTATTCAGAAAAAGGATGAGAACAAAAAACGAGAGTAATAGAAATGAAAATTGTTCCTGACAAATATCTATTTCATAAGACATTTCTGCAAAGATAATTGTGAAGGCATTTGTCATTTAATAGAGAATAGCAAATAGAATATCCTAAATATCAAATACTGGGTTTCTGCCTATTGTTACCTAAGGCAAGAAATGTGATTGGAAATGTATTTACCACGAAGAAACATGTCTAATTTGTTAAAATTCAATTGTGCCTTCTAGGTTATAATTCTAAAGTTGTTTGCTCTTTAAAACTGATTCAGAGCAAAGGCAACTTTATTTGGAATACTAAACTATAAGCTCTGGTAAGACCAGAGATTTCTGTCTATATCCGGAAGATCTGGGACATGGTAGGTACAAAGCAGGTCGACTATGACTACTTGCCCGAGTCCAGTGAGACAGAACACTGATACACACAGCAAGTTACACGAATTGGGTGTGTTACTCACAGATGGGCAATAAAGGACAACAGAAGCCTGGGATTCATCACAAGTTGGTCCTTCAGGGCTCAGGTAAGCTGCAAAAGGAATATGGAGTCTCACCTGTGTGTATTCCTCCCTTGCACTGCAGCTGAGGGATTCCCGAAAGCAGTCTGCTCTGGGATTTTATACCCTGAGAATAACAGGAATCACTGGGCTATATAGCACTGAACAGTATCCTCTTTCTAGGTGGGACTGGAACAAAGCCCAGGCTGTTTCAGTCAGTCCCTCTTGATCTCAGGAGGTTGCATTCCCACCACGTGACACAATTATTTCTGAAATCTACAAATGAGAATTAGGGGAGAACTGGTTTGGTCCAAGTGAACAGTACCACAGTGGGCATGGAATTTTTATGGTTTGAGTGCTTTAAGTAAATGAATATGGTTTCAAGTATGTATAGGTTTCCCTGTAGTATTAATGTTTCTTTCTTTTTTTTTTTCTCTAGAAAGTTCGTTTGAAAAGTCTTTCATCATGTAATAATGGGAAAATGAAACAGAGTTAGGATGGTTTCACCCTTGATGCTTATTAACTGTGTGGCATTGTGCAAGTTGCCTAGTCATTTTATTCACAGTTTATTTATTTCTGAAATCGCTGCTATTGGTTGCACATTATAATTATATATGCCGTAAAAAATGTATTTTTAAAAAATTATATTTGCTATCTATATTGCCTCATATATAGTTTTCTTTTAATAAAATATGTTGGAGTGGCAGTTTTGGAATGTAAACCTGAAGTTCAAAAGGTTGTTTTAAACTAATGAATTTTGTAGTCTTTCCTATATTTCTCATCATGATGGCCCTGATGTCTTTGGTGGCAGTATCTACATTTTGAAGAAATTATGCCATATCAGTACTAGTATTATTACTATTTCAATTTGTGATTTAGTACATTTTATAAAGAACTTGGCATTCAGTTCCCGAAAAAAATCTGCTTAACTTTACATCTATATAACTTTACCTATATAATTTTTTACATGACTAAATAGAGGCAAGCACTTTTTTTTTTTTTTTTTTTTTTTTTTTTTTTTTTTTTTTTTTTTT
>NW_016813094.1:2142834-2189160 GCF_001698545.2 Rhinopithecus bieti | reverse complement strand
TTTTTTTTTGAGATGGAGTCTGGCTCTGTCCCCCAGGCTGGAGTGCAGTGGCCGGATCTCAGCCCACTGCAAGCTCCGCTTCCCGGGTTCACGCCATTCTCCTGCCTCAGCCTCCCAAGTAGCTGGGACTACAGGCGCCCACCACCTCGCCCGGCTAGTTTTTTGTATTTTTTAGTAGGGACAGGGTTTCACCGTGTTAGCCAGGAGGGTCTCGATCTCCTGACCTCGTGATCCGCCCGTCTCCGCCTCCCAAAGTGCTGGGATTACAGGCTTGAGCCACTGCGCCCGGCCGGCAAGCACTTTTTAACTTGCTTTATAGAGACTTGCCTTTAAGATAATTACAATCACCGTGTTCTTCACATAGTGCTGGGATTTTCTTTTCATGAATGTTTACCTGGTTGACTCTAAAGAGCTGTCACATTTATTTATTTGTTTCACAGTGTAAGCATCGTTTTGTGAGAGTTCAGTGGAAGGAAAGAGAAACGTCTACATTGTAAAAATGAATGTATTGATATGTCAATGAGGCCATAGAACAATCGGTCTGAACAAACTTATCTTCCCCATCCTCTGTAAAAGATGGAACTCTTGGAGAATTGGAGGGAGTTTCTTTATTGGACACACACACACACACACATACTTTTTTTTTTTTTTCTGTAGATTTTATTTAAGAAGTTTTATCATCATGTAGTAATGAAAATAAAAAAGAATTAGAGAGGTTTCACCCTTGATAATGATTAACTGTGTAACATTGGGTAAGTCACATAGCCCTTTTAAGTCTGCATATATGAGTGTTTGCTTATGTATAAGCACAAGGCTAGGCGCCAGGAATAGAGCAATGAATGAAAGAAATCTGATCCCTGACTTTTCACAGGAAACTTTTCACAGGAAACTAGCCAATAGTTTCCTGTGAAAGATAAACATTAAAGAGATAATTGCACAATTTATTGTAATTGCAATAAATTCTGCAAAGGACAAGTACAAGATGCTTGGAAAATATATATCAGGAATATAGGACCTAGTCTTAGTAGGAAGGAAGGCTCCCCCTGAAAAGTGGCTTCTATATTAAAATTTACATTGATTTTGTGTGTGTGTGTGTGTGTGTGTGCGTGTGTGTGTGATGCAGTTATCACAGATGTTTCTTTTAAGGCAATATGTTATTTCCTTTCTCTGTTTTCACTGGAATTCCATTATCCAAATTTAGTAAAAAGAATTCATCTTATAATATTATTCACATAAATATTTAAAGATAACACCTCACGGAAACCTAGAAAGTTTTATTCTCAGGGGAAAGAAAGAAAGAAAAAAAAAAGACTTGATGTTTCACCATAGGAATGACTTCATAAATAAATCCCTAGTTGCAAACCTAGACCATTAGTTAATATCATAGTTTCTTGATAATAACCAGTAGCAAGACCATATTTACTCAATAATTGACTCATATATTTAAACATGGGCATTATTAATTTTATACTCCATGTTAGATACTTTTTTCTTCTTTATTCTTGAAATTCTAACTCTAGTTCTTGAAACCTTTGTATTGAATCTGTTTATGTACTTAGTTTTTGAATAGTTATTTGCAAAGAATATTTCCTGCTATTTTCCATAGATCATTTACTTTCACTCTCTTAATATTTGCTGCTGAATGGTTCATGACATCCTTTAGGACTACGTGGGTACTTTAACAACCAAAATCAAAATGATATCTCTTCATTTAATTTATCCAATTAATTAGAAGTATAAACACTAAGTTATAACAGTGATTTATTTCAGTCATTAAGAATTCAAACTTGTTAAGCATGAATAAAATTGAATTAACATTTGGATAATTTATGAATCAAATTGTTTTCTTTTACATTTTTAAATTTCATAATTTCATTATTGTAACTTAATAATTATTTAGCATTATTTTAGAATAATTCAGTATAAATATAAAAAGTATTATTTTATAATTGTGGAAGGTTTAATGTTAATTGCTTTAGCTAATGGACACAAATGACTGAAAATGGTTTTTCAGTAAGTACAGTAGTTAGGTGAGAAGATAGGAATACCTTGAAGTACATTTACATCTAGATGGGGAAAAAATTGATTCATGTTCTCAGCACTTGCTGTAATTCCTAGTTCTCCCCTCGCCATATATAAGTGATTAAATTATGTCCTTGTGACAAACAGTCTCTTTAAGCAGGGATTTACTTAATGGGATAAAATAACCCTAATAGGAGAGATGGATCATTTGAAATTCAGAAATATTCAGAAAATATGGGTCACATATTTTCTCTAAGCTCTCATTCTGGTGAGGAACAGGGGCTGTTTCACAAGGGTCTGAGTACTTGTATGTCCTTTTGATGGAAAATGAAAAAACACATAGTCTTGGAGAATGTCAGTGAACAGCTTCAGGTTCTTCCAAGCCTCTGAGACAGGTAAAATCTCAGATCAGAACACTTCTCATGGTATGGGTGCTTTGCTTGTGTGTTGGCAGTCAAAGCCATCTGCATGGATTTGAGACAGAATTCTCAATAAGGGTTAAAAAAGGAGCAGATTTAGAACTTAATTAGAAATTCACTTAAGATAAGGTGTAAGTTAAAAATATTCAGAGAACTAGCAAATATAATGAGGACAGATTCTGAAGTAGACAACTCTTGATGACATTATGCTCAGTAAATTAGAGCCAAGAGATTTTTAACTAAAAACATATATTTTCTTTGAGTGTATATTATATACAAGCAACTGTGAGAGGCACACTTCCTTAAAGTAAACTGACACAAAAAGCATGGCATGTATGGAGTTTATGATCTGCCAAAGAAAACTAATTTTTGGAATATTAATAGCAATTATAACACAGTTCATGCTATGGAGATATACGCAAAGCCATGAACACTGTCATTGAAGAAAGTACGTCTGTTTGATTATCAGTGTATCTCCCGGCACATTACTTACACACTGGACATACAGTGATATTTGAGGAGTTAAAATGATGACTTCTGATGTCTTGACCAACACTGTGAGGCCTCAGTTAATGTCTGAAGTCAAGGACACGGCCGTAGGCACTGATTCTTTTCTTCTTTCCACAGGTTGGCATCATTGCAGTAATCTCTGGAGTTACCCATATCCTGGAACTGATCTCTTTTTGTGTGTAGGATTCAACAGTACCACTACCCCACCGTGTTTGGCTACAAACTCTTATATACGTAAATCATAAAAATGTTAACTTACATACCTCCTCAAAACTTTAAAAGCAGAAAGAGGGAAGGAAGGAAGGACAGAAGGAAGGAAGGAAGGAAAGAAGGAAGGAAGGAAGGAAGGAAGGAAGGAAGGAAGGAAGGAAGGAAGGAAGGAAGGAAGGAAGGAAGGAGGGAAGGAAGGAGGGAAAGAGGGAAGGAAGGATTAAAGAAAGAAAATATCCGTAGCAATATTAGAAGGCAAAATTAGAATAAAATATGTAAAATATGTGTTCAGTTATAATAAATATCTTTAAATTTAAACAGTGATTAGAAGTTCATTTTTTAAAATTTAAAGTAGTTTTAGACAAAAGAGAAAGGAGACACGGCAAAGAACTTAAACTATAATTCTTAAAACAAAACTTTAAGAACAATACTATCGTTGCTACTTTTTGTTGTTTGTGTATAGTTGAGTTATGATCAGATTATTCAACTTGACATATGGGAAAGTAGCATTTTAGAAGAGTTTAGGAACTTACTCAGAATAAACATGACTGATACACAGCCAAACGTGAACTAGAACTCAAGTCAGATGGCTATCATTTCCTTGCTCCTAATACTACAGACTTCATCCAGTTATTACAGTCAGATATTATTTACTCAAATTTTTGTGTAATTTAATTTGTTTTACTAAAATTCAACTTTTCATGATCCATGTTGCATGCAAAGAAAGTCTACTTTTTGGCAGTACCATAAAAACAGACTGCTCCTTTGATAAAACAGCAAATCAAAAGGAAGAAAAAAACTTGATCAGTGTACACTTGGGAGAAGTTCACAGTGCCAAAATGTAACTTTAAACGAGGTATTTCAAACTCGTACAACTGAAACCTCAATAGCACTCATTCCATTGAAGATAAAAATCAATAAAATATGTTTAATCTGGGAGAATGGTGCACTTTGATTGTGTCACTTCAAAAGGTGTTGAAATTATACAGAAGCAACAGTTTCATACATTTTTGAAACTATTTTCAGAAGTATTCATGCTTTGGGATTATCGGATTTTCTTCAGATTTTTTGAGTCATTATCCAAAATGCTTAGTCACTTTCATCTTTCATCTTCATGACATGACGCTTTATCACATAGTGAGACACCTGCTGCAGGCATGGCTTTTCTTGTGAGTAAGCTGCCGCCTAAGAATCATTTGAAAGGTAACAGGCACTTTTTCATGGGGTTGTTTGATTTTTCTTGTAAATTTGTTTAAGTTCCTTGTAGATTCTGTATATTAAAGCTTTGTCAGATGGGTAGATTGCAAAACTGTTCTCCCATTCTGTAGGTTGTCTATTCACCCTGATGATAGTTTCTTTTGCTGTGCAGAAGCTCTTCAGTTAAATTAGATTACTTTTGTCAATTTTGGTTTTTGTTGCATTTGCTTTTGGCATTTTTGTCATGAAGTCTTTGCTCATGCCTATGTACTGAATGGTATTGTTCCCAGTACCATTTACTGAATAGGAGATCATTTCTCCATTGCTTGTTTTTGTCAGGATAGTTGAAGATCAGATGGTTGTAGATGTTTGGTGTTATTTCTGAGGTCTCTGTTCTGCTCCATTGGTCCATATGTCTGTTTTGATACCAGTTCCATGCTGTTTTGGTAACTGTAGCCTTGTAGTATAATTCGAAGTCAGGTAGCGTGATGCCTCCAGCTTTGTTCTTATTGCTTAGGACTCTTTTGGCTATACAGGGTCTTCTTTGATTTCATATTTGAAATTTAAAATAGTTTCTTTTTTTATTTCTGTGAAGAATATCAATGGTAGTTTGATGGGACTAACATTGGATCTATAAATTACTTTGGGCAATATGGCCATTTTTACAATATTGATTCTTCCTATCCTTAAGGATGGAATGTTTTTCCATTTGTTTGTGTCCTCTCTTTTTTCCATGAGCGGTGGTTTGTAGTTCTCCTTGAAGAGGTCCTTCACATCCCTTGTTAACTATATTCCTAGGTATTTTATTCTCTTTATAGTGATTGTGAATTGGAGTTCATTTATGATTTGGCTCTCTGGTTGCCTATTGTCGATATAAAGGAATGCTTGTGATTTTTGCACGTTGATTTATTTTGTATCCTGAGCCTTTGCTGAAGTTGCTTATCAATTCAAGAAGTTTTGGGGCTGAGAGAATGGGGTTTTCTAAATATAAGATCATGCCATCTGCAAACAGAGACAAACTGACTTCCTTTCTTCTTATATCAATACCCTTTATTTTTTTCTCTTGTCTGATTGCCCTGGCCAGAACTTCCAATACTATGTTGAATAAGAGTGATGAGAACAAAGGATACAGACAGACACTTCTCAAAAAAAGACATTTCCCAGCCAACAAACATATGAAACATTGCTCAGCATCACTGATCATAAGAGAAATGCAAATCAAAACCACAATGAGATATCATCTCATGGCAATCAGAATGGTGATTATTAACAAGTCAGGAAACAATAGATATTGGTGAGGCTATGGAGAAATAGGAACGCTTTTACACTGTTGGTGGGACTGTAAATTAGTTCAACCATTGTGGAAGACAGTATGGCAATTCCTCAAGGATCTAAAACCAGAAATACCCTCTTTATTTTCCCTTGTCTGATTGCCCTGGCCAGAATTTCCAATAGTATGTTGAATAGGAGTGGTAAGAACAAAGGATATGGACAGACACTTCTCAAAAAGAGACATTTCCACAGCCAGAAATACCATTTGACCCAGCCATCCCATTACTGGATATATACCCAAAGGAACATAAATTATTCTATGATAAAGACACATTCAGTATGTTTATTGCAGCACTGTTTACAATAGCAAAGACATGGAATGGACCCAAATGCCAATCAATGATAGACTGGATAAAGAAAATGTTATATATATATACACCATGGAATGCTATGCAGCCATAGAAAGGAATGAGATCATGTTCTTTGCAGGGACATGGATGAAGCTGGAGGCCATCATTCTCAGCAAACAAACACAGGAACAGAAATCCAAACACCACATGTTCTCACTCGTAAGTGGGAGTTGAACATTTAGAACACATGGACAGAGAGGGAAACAACACACTCCTGGGCCTGGTAGGGTGTGGGATGAGGGGAGGGAACTTAGAGGACAGGTCAATAGGTGCAGCAAACCACCATGACACACATATACCTATGTAACACACCTGCACATTTTGCATATGTATCCCTTTTTTTTTAAGAAGAAATAAAGAAAAAAATAAATGTAACAGGCAAGCCACCTTCATTTTAAAACAAAAGGCTCCCTGTTTCTTGCACAGAATGCTTGAATTTAGTCAAATTACATACTGCTAAAAATGAAGACTGATGGGTACTTTTGTAATTAATTTATTTACTAGTATGAAAGATGGTACTTTTTCCCTTAAAATGTATCCTTTAAAAGTATAAAAAAGGTATAGTACACGTACAGGATGAAATTGTCAGGTGTGTCTTTGAAAGCTATAATGGATCGGTCACCACCAAAATAATCCACAAGAAACTAATTGCATTCTACATATTTTAACAAATTTATTATTATTTTATTAAACTTTTTCTAGTTCTTCAAAACTCCCAGAATACATTTTTAGGAGCAATAAGCAAATGCAATGGAAGTAAGCAGAAATGAAAACATATGACAGGCGTAGGATGCACTCAGTATGTCTACAGAAATGTAATTTTATGTAATTTGCCTACCTCATTCATAGACACTCAGTAGTCTAAAGCGGCTCCAGAATTAACAATCTACGTTACTTTGTTTTCTTCAGGAGAGTAGAACAACCCATTAGTTTTTTCCTTAGAGAAAACTAATGGATTTCTATGCTAAATATTTATATTTATAGTCCATTTACAATTTGGGAGCCAGTATGATAGTAACTGTCACATATGTTTCATATTTAATTCTAAAAAGAAGTGAGATATTTGTGAACATAGGTATTTTGAATATCAATAAACTGAGACTCAAAAATGTGAAGTAATTTGCTCATATTTAATATTTTTTCTGTAAAAGCATCAACTGAAAATAGAAAAGCTTCAATATCTGAGTTTTCTCACATCATTTGGATTAAACTTTCAATGATGCATGCAGAATAAATTAAGGTATGGTGTAGATGTTGGTGCTTAAACATACAGTAACTCTATTTATTTGTTGACTCATGCAATCGATGATATTTGAGCATGTAGTAGAATGTGATAACCACTCAAAATATTAAAGGAAATGCAATCTATAAGATTCATTATCCCAAGAGGCTTTCAGAGCAGAGTTAGATAAAAGGGGCACAGACACTGCTATGATTTCCATAAATGTTCTGAAAGGTGTATTCACATGGTAGTATCAGAACAATGGGAGAGCACATGCCAACTCTGCCGTGAGCCTCTTGGATATACCTGAGCAGAGTCAGCTCTGAGTGTGTGTGTGGGGGGCGGGGGCTGGGGGGAGTGCTGTATGTGCACATCTGTGGCACAGCCAACAGTATTTGAAAAGGGTAAGAGGCAAGAGATCATGTGGTCTAGATAGCAAGAAACTATAGGACTTAAGTACATCTCAAGTATAAATACTATAAATAGGGACATGAGTGTGGGCAGGGATGGAGGCTGTACTATGCTGTGTGAACACTGTTTTATTCCAGGAAATGTAAAATCATGGGAGCGAGTTCCATTATGTTTGTGTGATAGCTAGATTACTCTTGTCGTAGAATAGGAAACAGGCTTATGGTAACAAGAATGTAGGCGTAGAGACCAGTTGCAGAAAACTAGAAGAGAGTTGATAATTTGAGCTAAGATAATAGACGGATTTGAGAAATAGGTGTGCGGATAGATTTTGGGAGGGTAGCATTATCCAGATGCATGAGCCTGTCTACATAGCTCTATATATTGTATTTATATTTATTATAACTTCATAATCCATATTATAGTGTGTTCATAGCTTTACTCTGTAGCACTTCTATTGTTCTTGCATTAGCTATTGTTCAACGTTCCTGCTCGGGATCCTATGTGTATAAGCAGTCATGTATTTGTTCAGTTCTGAAAACTTCTCAGCCATTAACTCTCAGAATGCTGTATTCTCTTCATTCTCTCAATCTGAAATTCCTCTTAAATAAATATTCAGAATTGTTCATTTTGAGGCTTTTTAACCCTGCAGCAGGTTTTCATAATATACTACAATAAGCCCTGATCTTAAAAAACACAAAAGTATTTTTTGACTCTAGGGAACAGTGGGTATTTTCAGAATTGCTCATCCTCCCTTTAGACCACTTTAGGCCCCCTATGCTTTGGAGAGGCTTCTGGAACTGTTGTCTTTCTAACTTTTATTGGATTCAATTAGATTAGAACAATTTCTGGGCTGTGTAGTATAGGTACTCTGTCCCTTTACTCTTTTAACTCAAGCAGAAAGGATGAGTATTTAAAGAACATTAAGCTAATCTGCCCCCACTTTCATGCCGACTTGTCTGGGAGAATAGTTTAAATATATCAGAGTTGGTTCTATGGGTATGGTCATCTATTTTATTCTACTTGGGTCTGGGTTCAGGTTCTAGTTCTGGCTCAAGACTGAACACTTCAGTGCCTTTAGAGCCGTATTTCCATATTTCTAATACTCTTTTACACCATTCTGTGTTTACAAGTATCATGTAATAAGGGCACTTCTCAAGTTCTCTACTTCTCAAAATGTATGATACCAATTTACACACTTACTATAATGGAGGATAGCGTAAAGGGGAGCCATAAAATGAGTTTTCAAGTACCGGTGTTTGACCTCTGCTCTCTGGCTGGTATCTGCATCCCTTCACACACAGCATTGCCATGCGCTTCACAAAACCATATGGCCTACAGGACAGGACATTCACTTGGCATAAATTTACTCTTATGAGCATGGGCCCCTCCACATTTTTCTTTTCCCAAGCTTTCTGTGATATTCTGCAACCACAAGAAGCTTGGTGTTATTTTGAGCCTTAATATGTTCACATATTGTAAAAAATCGACAGTAGATTAATAATCAAATGTACTTTTCGATTCTCTAGATCACCTATAGTTTTTCCAGCTTTCTTTGCCTTAGATCGGCTAAAACTCCCTTCCCCTGATCTGCCACCAAAAACAAACACATTTTGTATTTTACTTGCAAGTCTGCAGAGCCATGGTCACAGCTACCAACTGCTGTATTAAGTCCTCTCTAGTAGTCAGTATTCTTTGGTGATACGTGACAGAAAGTCAATGCAAACTACTTCAAGTTCAAAATGAGATTTATTGGTTCATGTATCCAGGAAGAGCAAAGGTGAAACTAAGGTTGAGTGGAACCAGGAAATTGAATGTCTTCAGGATTCTTTCTATATCAGTCTTTTACAATTTTCTTTCTAGGATAACTTCATTGCATTCCTGGGCAGCAGGCATCTCTGCATGAGAAACATGTTGATGGTAGTTCTGGATTTGACGTGAATACTTTCACGAAGGTGACACCCTCCACACTAGCTGTAATTAGTCAAATCTTAGAGAATAACTCAGGTGTTCTGGTGTGAGTCATGTTATCTCCTGACTTTGGGAAGTGGATTTTTTTTTAACAAGTTAAGAAATGGAGGCAATGTTAGTCAAACTACACATGTACACACACACACACACACACACACACACACACACAAAGTGCATGTGGAAGAAAAAACAATCTCTGGCTCCATATGTGCAGAAACCGCTGCAGAACTGGAGATTCCATATACTTAGCTTATCTTCTTTAGCTTGGCTTCTCTTCTTTCACCTTTTACTTTCTGTAATACAAGTAGTGTAAAGGCTGTCTTTGTTCTGGTAACTAGTGTTTTTAATAAAGTGTACTTTTTAGGAGTATGCTTTTAATATTGATTCTTCTTCAAACTACTCTTCTCCTTTATTATATCTTCTGTTACAGGGTCTTACATTTCAATTTTTAAGGGAATTAATTTTCTCCTATACGTTTATTAGTGATTAGGGCGAGCACAAAGATCTGTTTTATCCTGACACTCCTACACGAAGAGCTGCCGCTAAGGGCTGTCAGACTGCACCTGGCACAATTGGAAGAAAGGAAATTCACCTAGACTATGAGTTCACCAGGTTCCCCTTGTTCAAGTATCCTGAAACATTTGTGCATTGTTACTAAAAACTTGTTTGCTTTGAGAATACAGTTTAACTCCAAATGTTGGATATCTAAGCTTTCTCTAGAACATTCTCAACTTTTGATACTTCATAATAGCCAAACTATGTTAAAAGAGTTCCTCATTTATCACCCAATATTGTGTTTCTTAATCGTGCATTATGCCCAAGTTTAGGATTCTCACAGCCAATGTCTTTTTTCATAGCTGTAACAGACATAAAATTTGCAGAAAATAACATTAGAAGTTTCAAGGATTAAAAATATCTTCTCGAGCCTTCCTTATATTCTTATGTAATCAAAGAGCAACAAATGCCATAAGAAAATCCTGCTAAGACTATTTTCACATTCTCTATGTCTGAGCATTGAATGAAGCCCAGAGATTTAATCTTACGTTGTGGCCTTTGTTAGTTTGTTGTTTGTTTATTTTTATTAGCAGCCTCACAACCTTTCATTGGCACTCTAAAAGCAATAAATAACTCAACGAACACATCTGTTCCAGATTACCAGTTCTCTCTGTTACTGTAATTGTTCTACTTAGCAGTTAGTTTAGCTTCTAGTAACTACTATGAAGTTGTGCACTGTATAATTATTCACAAAGGTTCTAGATTAGGACTTCAAACATAGCCTATTTATATAGAGGCTTATGATCTCAACATTATATATTTCCTTACTATTTATTTTAAAAAAACAGTCTCTCCAAAAAAATATCAACACACTTTTTTGAGTTTTTCAGTTGTTAATTTGCTGTATAGCAAACTACCACCTATGTAGTTGCTTAAAGCAACACCTCTCTATTTTCTCTCAGTTTTGTGGGTTAGACATCCAGGCACTGGTTTCTCTGCTCAGCAGCTCACAAGGCTTATATCAAGGCGTTGCCCTGTCGGGGCTGTGTTCTCATCAAGATTCGTTTCTTCTTTGAAGCTCAGATTGTTGTGGTAGTATTCATGGTCTATATTTATAGAACAGAGGTCCTCATTCCCTTGCTGGCTACCATCAGGGACCTCTGTGAGCTCATAGAGGCCATCAGTATTTCTTGCCTTCTATCTTTAAGCGAGCAGTAGACAATGTGCTTTGCATCAAATATCATTAAGGCTTTGAAGAATCGTTTTCACCAGGAAGAAGCTTCTCTCTTTTAAGGGCTGACCTGATCCAATCAAGCCCAGTGAGGATAATCTCCCTATCTTAAAATCAAATGATTTGAGGCTTTAGTTATATTTGCAAACTGCCTTCACTGCAGCACCCAGATAAACATTTGATGATTAACTGGACAAGATGTGTGATACATTAGATGCTGGGAATCCTGAAAACTATTATGGAATCCTGCCTACCACAACAGAGTATAGTTTCATTTATTCTGTCACTAATTTCCTTCAGGAAAAAGTGAGATCATGCTGTTACTCTCAGTGAAATTTACTATTATTTGAAGATAATGAATCTGGAGTAAAAATAAGTATGATTTACAGTACACACACATACACACACACAAATATAAATCAATAGTCATATGAGTGAGTTCCTGAGAAATATCACCATGAAAACTCAAAAGGGAGATGAGGGAAGTGGGGAGCAAGATGGTAGAAATTAAGCCTACACCCTTTGTGCCCCCTAAGGAACAGCAAATTTTAACAACTATCTGCATACAGAAAAGTACTGCCACAAGAACCACAAGATAGGTGAGTAATCACAGTACATGGCTTTAACTTCATATTGCCGAAAGAGGCATTGAGGAGGGCAGGAGAAACAGGCTTGAATCTTTGATGCCACCCCACCCACATCCCCCAGCACCAGCTAGGCAGTACAGAGAGTCTGTGACCAGGGGATAGAGAGTGCAAGGACTGGGGGACTTTACATTAAACTCAGTGTTGCTCTGTTTATAGTGGGGAGAAAATCCATGTTGTACTCAGCCAGTGCCCACAGACAGAGGGGCCATTTGGACCAGTACAAGCCAAAGGGGAATTGCTCATTACAGCAGTTGGAACTTGAGTTTCTCAGCAAGACTTGCCACCATGGGCCCAAGTGCTCTGGTGTCCTAGGTAAACTTTAAATGAAGTTTAGGACAGAAGGACTGCAATTCCTAGGCAACTCCTAGTGCTGGGCTGGGCTCAGAGCCAGAGGACTAGAGTAGCATGTGATCTAGGGAAACACCAGCCAGGGGGGTTAAGGGAGTGCTTGTGTTACCCCTCCCCCAACCCTAGGCAGTGCAGTTCACAGCAACCAAAGTGACTCCTTCCTTCTGCCTAATGGGAGGAGAGCAAAGAATAAAGAGGACTTTGTCTTGTACCTTGGATACCATCTCAGCCACAGTATAATAGGGCACTGAGCAGAGTCATGAGGCCCCCATTCCAGGCCCTAGTTCCTGGATAACGTTTTTAGACACACTGTTTGCCAGAAGGGAACCTGCTGCCATGAAGAGAAGAACCCAGCCCTGGCAGCATTAATTATCTGCTTACTAAAGAGCTCTTGGGCCATGCATAACCAACAGTGATACCCAGGTCTCACACCAAGGGCCTTGGCTGAGCCTCTGGGACTTGTTAGCTTCAGGTGAGACTTGGCAGATTATCAGATATAGTGGCTATGGGGTAAAACTCCTTCTGCTTGAGAAAAACAGAAGGAAAAGCAAAGGGGACTTTGTTTGGAACTTAGGTACCAGCCTGACCGTAGGTGGGCAGAGCATCAAGCCAGGTCTTGGGGGTCCTTGATTCTAGGACTTGATTCTTGGATGGCATTTTTGGACCTGTCCTGGGCCAGAGGGGAGCCTGCTACCCTGAAGAGCAAGTCCCAGGCCAGGGGCTTTTCACCACAAACTGACTTAAGAGAGCTTGGGCTTTAAGTGAACATCAAAGGTGGCCTGGCAGAAAATGCCTGTGGGTTGATGATGAGGGAGGCCATGAAGAGAGGCTCCTCTGCCTGTGGAATGGGGAGGGAAGAGCAGGAAGGACTCTGCATTGTGGTTTGAGTGCCAGCTTAGCCTCAATAGAATAGAACATCAGGCAATTTTTTTAGGTTTTTGACTCAAATTCTGGCTCCCAAATAGCATCTCTGGACCCACCAGGGCCTTCACAACTTGCTGTTCTGAAGGGAGGGATCTAGGTAGATTTACCACCTGCTGATTGTAGAGGCCTAGGACCTTGAGTGAGCATAGGGGGTAGCCAGGTAGTGTTTATTGCAGACCTTGAGTGAGACACAGTGTTGTGCTGCCTTCAGGTCTGAGCCAGCACAGTCCTGGTGGTAGTGAACACAAGGGTGCTTGTGACACCCCAGCTCCAGTTCCAGGTGGCTCAGCACACGCACATGCACACACACACACACACACACACAGAGTGTGTGTGTGTGTGAGAGAGAGACAGAGAGAGAGAGAGAGAGAGAGAGAGAGAGAGAGAGAGAGATCGAGAGAGAGAGACTCCATTTGTTTGGGAGAAAGTAAGGGAAAAGAACAAGACTCACTATCTGGTAATCCAGAGAATTCTTCCAGATCTTATCCATGATCAAGCTGGCACCTCTCCAAGTCTGTAAAAACCACAACATCTCAGCACTTTGGGAGGCCGAGGCAGGCGGATAATGAGGTCAGGATATCAAGACCATCCTGGCTAACACGGTGAAACCCCATCTCTACAAAAAATACCAGGTGTGGTGGCAGGCACCTGTAGTCCCAGTTACTCAGGAGGCTGAGGCAAGAGAATGGCATGAACCCAGGAGGTGTAGCTTGCAGTGAGCTGAGATCACGCCACTGCACTCCAGTCTGGGAGACAGAATGAGACTCCTTTTCAAAACAAAACAAAACAAATAAACAAACAAAATATTGGGCTTGGGACCCATGTTCCTTCAAATACCTGAAAAGTCTTTGCAGGAAGGAAGAGCACAGATAAGCCCAGACTGTGAAGGCTACAGTAAATACCTAACTCTTAAATATGCAGATACCAATGAACACCTGCAAACATCAAGATCTCCAGGAAAGCATGACCTCTCCAAAAGAACTGAATAAGGCACCAGGGACCAATTCTGGAGAAGCAGAGATATGTGATCTTTCGGGCAGAGAATTCAAAATTGTTGTTTTGAGGAAATGCAAAGAAATTCAAAATAACACAGATAAAGCATTCAGAATCTACCAGGTAAATCTAAAAAATAGATTGAAGTAATTTAAAAAGAATTAAGCAGAAATTCTAGGGCTGAAAAATGTTATTGATATCACGAAGAATGCATGAGACTCTCTCAACAGGAGAATTGATCAAGCAGAGGAAAGAATTAGCTCGAACAGACACTATTTGAAAATACACAGTCAGAGGCGACAAAAAAAAGCAGCAGCAGCAGCTCCTCCTTAAAGAGGAGGTAGAGGAAGAGAGGTAGAGCAACCTAGAGGAAGATATACATTCAAGTATAAGAAGGTTATAGAACACCACACAGATTTAACCCGAAGACTACCTCAAGGCATCTACTAAAAAAATTCTCAAAAGTCAAGGATCCTGAAAGCAATAAGAGAAAACAAACAAATAACACACAATGGAACTCCAATACATCTGGCAACAAACTTTTCAATGGGAAATTCACAGGCCAGGGGAAGTGGCATGACATATTAAAATGCTGAAGAAAAAAACATTCACTCTTGAATAGTATATCTGGCAAACATATGCTTCAAGCATGACAGATATTTCATGCTTGAAGGATATTTTCCTTTAGACTTTCACAGACAAACAAAAGCTGAGGAATTTCATCAACACCAGATCTGTCTTACAAAAAAATGCTAAAAGGAGCTATTCAATCTGAAAAAAAAAAAAAAAAAAAAAGGATATTAATGACCAATAAGAAATCATCTGAAGGCACAAAACATACTGGTAACAGTAAGTGCACAGAAAAACATAGAATATTATGAGATAAAATATTATATTATAAGACTGTAATTGTGGTGTATAAACCACTCTTATCTAATGTAGAAAGACTAAATAATGAACCAATCAAAATGTAAGTACAACTTTTAAGACATAGTATAGTAAGACATAGGAGAAATAACTAAAAGTTTAAAAACAAGAGAATGAAGTTAAAGTGTAGAGTTTTTATTAGTTTTACTTCTGTGTATTTGTTTGTGTATGCAATCAGTGTTGTCACTGGTTTAAAATAATGAGCTATAAGATAGTATGTGCAAGTCTTATGGTAATATCACAGAATAGGGTATTGAGCCATATGAAAGAACGAGATCCTGCCATTTGCGACAACACAAATGGAACTGGTGGGCAATATGCTAAGTGAACAGGTCATTATGTTAAGATGACAGACAGTAGAAATATAGTTACCAGAGACTGGGGAAGGTAGTTGGGGGGTTGTTGGGGTGGTGGGGTTAGAGAAAGGGTACCCAAAATAGAAAAAATGAATAATACTTAGTATTTAATAGCACAGCAAGATGACTGCAGTGAAAATAATTCAATTGTACATTTTAAAATAATTGAAGGAGTACAGTTGGATTGTTTTTTACACAAAGGATAAATGCTTGAGGGGATGGATACCTCATTTTCCATAATGTGATTATTATGCTTTGCATGTCTGTGTCAAAATATCTCGTGCCAATTAAATATGTACAACTACTTTATATCCACAAAATTAAAATTAAGAAAATTAAAAGGTATAAGTTGAAACCTATCAAAATTTTATTTTCTTTCTCAAACATGAAAGAAAGCTGTAATTACAGCATGCAGACAACAATTTATCATCTATTGTTTTTGTTTGAATCCTGTCAGTGAATTATGTCAAGAGTTTAAAAAATAAAATCATTATCCAAAATTTATTTAAAAAAATAGAAAATTCCCCATTTCCCTTTCATTGACATAGTACCTTTATACCTTTTCAACTGAATATTTTGGCATTTTCTCAAAATAACAGCTTGCATTGTTACTTTTTTACTTTTTGAATTTTGACATAATATATGCATTGACTTGCTACTTTGGAAGATAATAGGTGTCTGTTATTTGCTGTCCACCAGATACAAAGTTAATTTATCTGTCCTTTTATCCTTCCAATACAGTAATATTATAAATACGATTAGATATTTTGCATTTATTATTATAGTTTGGTAAATATTACATACAGATAAGCATGTAATTACTGTGACTCAATTTTTTACTTTTTAAAAAAGCATTAGATATTGTCATGTTATGTGTGTTTGATTCTCTCTTTTTCTCTGTCTCATTTTTTAACTCTTTTCAATATGCACATTTTACCAATGGAACCCGCAGCAAACTTTCATTTTCAACTTATTATTTCCAGGCACTCGATGCATTTGAGAACTTTCCTGATCTAGGAGGAATGTCCCATGAAGATTTCTGTCATGCTCCATTCTACATAACTGTCTCCTATACCTGCTATTCAAGCCTCATTGTGTAATCTCCCTTCTTCATTGTTACAACTCTCAATCTCTTTCTCTCTCATGTTTTCCATTTTTCTTTATATCTCCTTATTTTCCCTTATGCTTCTTTTTCCTGAGGTGCTTCTTCACTTTAGTGATGCATAGCTGCCAACAGGTTCCTGAAAAGGAGTATGCAATAAGTATGTTTTGAGAGCTTTTATGTGTAAAATATCTTCATTTTACCTTAATATTTAATTAACAATTTGTTTTATAAGAGTATTCTGGGGATAGGCCAGGGAAAGATAAGCACACCTGGCCAGTGTCTTAGTGTCAGGGAGGAGGTTTACTTGTTCCTGTGGTAACAGGAAGTGATTTGGGCCCCAGGGGTTCCACCATCCACAGCGTTAAAGTCCTTGGGGAGCATGTCTAGTGCTTCCGGGGCTGGAGTGTTGAAGTACTCTTTGTTGATCTTCACTCAATTGTCACCTCAATCTTTTAGTTCTTGCTTTAAAAAATTTAGAATGTTATTATTTGCCACATATGGTTGTGATTATTATAAAATAAGATTGCATATGGCAAAAACATGGCATAGTTAGAGATTGAAGGGTATGTTGATTGAGAATTGGGGCTGGGGTGGAAGAATTTCTGGGTCTTAATCATGACTACATCATTTGTTTTGTTGTATGAAGTTTAGCAAGTTATTTTTGCCTCTCTATACCTCAAATTCACCTGTAAAATGTGGATAATAATAGTACCTTCTTCATAAAATCATTGCAAGGTTTACACATGAAGTAGAATTATATATATTTAACTCAGTGCTGGTCACAGAGTAAAAGAACAACAGATATTACATATGACTATTATTTATAAAAGCATTCTAGCCAGAGCTTGGTACACTCAAAAACATACATTTATTTTTTTATTCTCAGTTGTCACAATTCTATTTGCAAGTATTGTAATAATTCATAACCATAACCTAGCTAGATAATATTCAAGATTAAAAAAATGGAAACCTTAATTGAAACACTATTGTGAATAACCTTATTGGTATTTTATGTGGAATAAAAGTAAATAAACAGATTGTTTTAAATGTTTGAACTAAATATGCACAATAAAATGAAAGCTATGTTAGATATATATTTCAAACAAACTATAGAATTTCATGACTAGCAGCACAGAAAATCCATGAAACTGGTTTTTAACTACCATCATTATATAGTTCTTTCTCAAGGAAATTGAAGACTGACAACCTTGTTTCCATCTGGAAACATCTAACATCTGTGATTGTAAACATCAAAACACAGCTGTTACAGTTCTGAGTAAGCACTCCAATTTATTTATTTTTGACTTAAAAAAATCTTCAGTTTTCATCAAACATCACAGTTGTTAAGCCATGTTCTTATGGCAGGAGGAAAAACAATTAAGAGAAATCACTATATCAAACATCTAAGAACAATACTCTTTTTGTATTTCATTTAGAGGGAATCAAATCTTACTTTGGTTTAAGAAAAGCATTGGGGGGTTCCTTTTTTATAAGAAACCCCAGAATTTAAAGTTGTAAGGATTTTAGAGATCATTGTGTACGTTGATCAGATATTTTTTAAAAACACAACAATGTTCAAAGGGGAAAATTGGGCTACTCAAGCTCACACAGGCAGGTGGTCTCAAGGCAGGGAATAGAAGAGTCTTTTTCTTGTGTTTGGCATTGGAGCTTCACATTAATTTTAATAAGAAAATGTCTTGCTAAAAAAACAAGTGTATCTTGGTGTAATACAAAATTTTAATTATACATGATTCTAAAAATGATTCCATTTAAAGAATACCATATTAAAATTGATTTTAAATATTATACGTACAAGTTGTTCTGTAAATAATGCCAAAAAGTTGAATCACTTTACCAATTCTTAATTATAGTTCTAATTCAGTTTCAGAGAGACTAGCTCCTTTAACTGTACCCTCCTCTTCTGTAGCCAGAAAGACCTGAAAAAAAATAAATAAATAAAAAAAAAAAAAAAAAAAGAAAAGTTCTGCAGCTTTAGTCCTTAAAGGATACTCATCAGGTTTTATTCTCTACTGGCCTGCACGCTCCTTGAAGGTGCATGGTTTCAGATCTCTTTTGCATTGCTTCTGCGTTTAAGCACAGACTCTTTCAACTGACGCATTGTTTGGTCTTTCAGTCTTCTTTCCTTCATGGTAGTAGACAGGATCATCCTGGGCTCCAGGCTCAGCAGTCTGAAGCCAGGTCCATATCCTAAGGCTCTCCTTCCAGACCCCTGGCTACCACCCATCTGGAAGGTTAAGATGGCAGGGATTCCTTTAATCTGAAGAAAGAGGGATGTTTTGATTGGACCTGTCTTTACGACCTAGCTAAAAGGGCAACACCAATTCAGTAACACCAGGTTCTGATCACCCTTATCACTGATTCTGATTTGCAAGATCTGTGCAGACATTACAGGTTGTAGTTTAAACTTCAGTGGTAACCTTTGAGAAGCCAAGTTTAAAGCCAGAAAATTCTCTCCTGTGGTACATGAGTGCCTCCAAGTGGAGAAAATTAAGGTGCATTGGGTGTAACTGAAAGCTAAACACCATACCCAGTTGGACCCAAGCACACTAGCACCTTGGTAGTGGTTATTTCTGCCAGAGAGAGTCACAGGTAACTTAATGATACCTTTTGGATACGACCAACCTTCCTAACTCATAAGAATATTGTGAGAATTAAATGAATTAAAATGCTTATACAAGTGTCTAGCATATGTAATATGATATTGGTAATATGTAGCAACTATTGGTAGTATGATAGATGTTGTATATACTAAATAGTATATCATATTTTATATACTTCATGTATGAATATATATTATATATTATAATATAAATATATATTACATACAATGAATAATATATGCTATGCAATATTCATAATGTGGAATATAATATTGAACATATAAAGTATAATATTATTATTATGTGATGCCTAAGTTTTTTGCAGGGGATTGGGCTACAAAATGTTTTCACTTTTTTTTTGAGAGTTGTCCAAGAGAACTATCCATCAGCAAAGATGAATTCAGTGACTCAACAACTTCTGGAGATTTGGGCATTTTAACATGGAAATCAAGTGGAATTATTGCAAATTTTCCATACAATCAAAAGCCCAAAATGGAAGCCCAATAATATAAAATGGCACAAGAAACAGCGCTCTTCCCACTTATCAGTAGTCTAATAGACTAAAAGAAACTTTCTGAAATCTTTGAGAGACATGCATGCATTCCCTCCTTCCCAACCACCATGGCCAAGAATAGAAAAGAACATTTGGTGCTAATTGCCTTTGTCTATTACCTAGTAACAGCAGCAGAGCAGTTGGATGCTGGAATGAGCTGTCATGCCATTAGTTAACTCAAAGTTGGCACTAACACATGGACGCCCGGTTTGCGAATGTTCAACTCATCCTTTCAAGAGATACACTAGTTCTTACATTATAAAGGATTTCGGTTCTCAAGACTAAGAACGGTATTACCCCTGACATAGTAAAGCTACTATTCTGTGACCTAAAAAATTAATATTCTGATTTTCAGAAACTAGTCGAATGGGACTCAGTTGACTTAATCGGCCATTCTTTCTGCCCAATCTCATCTGAATTTTTTTTTTGTTTATTTTTATAGATTAAGGGTAACAAGTGTAGTTTTGTTGCATGGATATATATGTAATGGTGAAATCTGGGCCTTTGGTGCACCCATCATCCAAACAGTGTATGCTGTATCCAAGCAGTAATTTTTTTAAATCAGTTCCTACCCTCCCAGCTTCCCACTATTTGGAGTTTCCAGTGTCTATTATTCCTCCTTTACGTCCATTTGTACCCATTGTTTAGCTCCCCATTATAAGGGAGATCATGCATTATTTGACTTTTGGTTTCTGAGTAATTTCCCTTAGGATAATGTCCTCCAGTTTTCATACATGTTTGCTGCAAAAGAAGTGATTTCAGTCCTTTTTTTTAAATGGCTGAGTAGTATTAAGGATTACTAAGTAGTAGTAGTAGGGATTTTTTTTTAAACTTGTTGAGTTGTTTCATTTTCTTGTAGATTCTGGATATTAGCCCTTTGTTGGATGCATCGTTTGTAAATATTTTCTCCCATTCTGTAGATTGTCTGTTTATTCTGATGATTGTTTCTTTTTCTGTGTAGACTATTTTCACTTAAATCCCATTTGTCTAATTTTTTTTTTACTGTGTTTGCCTTTGAGGACATATTCACAAATTACTTGCCTAGGCCAATGTCCAGAATAAATTTTTCTACATTTTCTGGTCTTATATTTATGTCATTTATCAAATATATAAATATTTTGGAGGAGTCTTTAGGGTTTTCTAGGTCTAAGATGATGTCATCAGTAATCAGAGACAATTGACTTCCACTTTTCCTATTTGGCTGTCTTTTATTTTTTTCTCTTGCCTGATTGCTCTGGTTAGGTCTTCATATACTATGTTGTATAGAAGTGAGGGTTGGGCATCCTTGTCTTGCTCTAGGTTTTTTTTTTGTTTGTTTGTTTGTTTTTGAGACGGAGTCTCGCTCTGTCGCCCAGGCTGGAGTGCAGTGGCCGGATCTCAGCTCACTGCAAGCTCCGCCTCCCGGGTTTACACCATTCTCCTGCCTCAGTCTCCTGAGTAGCTGGAACTACAGGCGCCCGCCACCTCGCCCGGCTAGTTTTTTGTATTTTTTAGTAGAGACGGGGTTTCACCGTGTTAACCACGACGGTCTCGATCTCCTGACCTTGTGATTCACCTGTCTCGGCCTCCCAAGTCTTGCTCTAGGTTTAAGGAGAATGCTTTCAAATTTCCCTGTTCAGGATAATGTTGGCTGTTGGTTTGTTGTCTATGCATTTTATTATTTTGTGTGTGTTCCTTGGATGTCTAGTTTGTTGAAGGTTTTTGTCATGAAAGTATGAGGAATTTTATCAAATACTTTTTCTGTATCTATAGAGGTGATCATAGGTTTTTTTTTATAATTCTGTGTGACACTAATGATACATTAAGTTTGTGGGTTCTTTGGAGAAGAGAAACATGGGGATATGATTATCTAATTCTCTAGATTTTCCAATATTCTGTAACATCCTAGAACTTATCTTGTGGAGCGCTCCAATTTAACTTTCCCTTCTAAAATCCTAATAGATTAAAAATCATTGCATTATTATTATTATTATTATTATTATTATTATTATTAGATGGAGTCTTGTTCTGTCACCCAGGCTAGAGTGCAGTGGCATGATCTCAAGCAGGTTCAAGTGATTCTCCTGCATCAGGCAGCCTCCCACGTAGCTGGGGTTACAGGCACCTGCCACCACACCCGGTTGATTTTTGTATTTTTAGTAGAGATGGTGTTTCACCATCTTGGCCAGGCTGGTCTCGAACTCCTGACCTCATGATCCGCCCGCCTCAGCCTCCCAAAGTGCTGAGATTACTGGTGTGAGCCACCACTCCTGGCCACATTATTTTCATTTTTAATTGCTTGGTATTAAAATCCATTCAATTAAATTGACCTATGTGGATAGTTTAATTTTAATACATAACGCTGAGGTTAAAAAGAAGATTTTGTCCTGAAGGACATTTCAAGATTACTTCTAAACTGTTTACTCGAAGAGGATGAAACAGTTGTGTAAGAGAATAATACAAAGAAAATTATAAAGCCTACTCCTTGCTTTAGCTGTATATTTTACTTGAAAAGTATGTTTGCTTTATTGAAAATAAGTTACTTTCATTAATTTAATATCAAATATTGAATATTATTATTGGTCTTTCTCCTACCAAAATAACTTAATAATAAAAAAAATAGAAAATGAAAGAGGAGGTTTCTCTTGTCAATAAAAGTTGTGTGCTTTACAGACACTTTACTTTGGAAATCATTAGAATAAAGAATCTGACCTTTAATTTAATATTCATTGTGGTAGTTTAATAAATATATACTGTGGTCTCCCATTTTATCCACGAAAGATCAGTGATGTGTGAAATTGAAACAGGTGTCAGATATTAAAGAACACTCCATGATAAAGTTTTTAAAGAAGAGAATTAAATAATACGTATTTCATGGTTACGCTGTACCGTAAAAATAACAGAGCCTTTAAAGCTCACAACTATGTAAAAGACATATTATTGTCTCAAATTTTCAATGAGGGAAACAAAACCCCAGGAAATGTTCTTGTTTGTTCAAGGTCCTGAGGGAAATTCAAGCTCTATTTTGGACCCCAGTCGTGTGTCAGTTGCCAAAGTCTGTGCACTATATTATTCTACTTCATATTAAGAAGATATCTGCTTTTCTAAGATAACACCACAAGGGATAATAAGGAGAACAGTTTTGAAGAAAATAGAACTATGTTGGTAGGGAGTGCTTTGGTTGGTGGCATAATGGGAAAAATTTGATAGTGATAGAGATCAGTTTTCAGATTTCAGTATTTTTGTTTTTTGTATGCTATTTTAATAGAAGTACTAAAAAGAATTTGGTCTGATCTTGAAATTAAACTTCTGAATTTATCACTGTTCAAATAAATGCCTCTTGGCCAGGTATGGGGGCTCACACCTGTTATCCCAGCACTTTGGGAGGCCGAGGCGGGTGGATCACGAGGTCAGGAGATCGAGACCATCCTGGCTAACACAGTGAAACCCCATCTCTACTAAAAATACAAAAAATTAGCCGGTCATGGTGGCAGGCACCTGTAGTCCCAGCTACTCGGGAGGCTGAGGTAGGAGAATGGCATGAATCTGGGAGGCGGAGCTTGTAGTGAGCGGAGATCGTGCCACTGCAATCCAGCCTGGGCGACAGAGTGAGACCCCGTTTCAAAAAAATAAAAATAAAATAATAATAATAATAAAAAAAACCTCTTAGCTTTATAGCTAAGAATAGATACTTGAGACAGTGTGCCCTGGTTTAAATTCTAGTTCTTCCAGGTACTAGCTGCATAATTTCAGGCAAGTCACTTTATAATGTCTGGTGATTATGTAAGACACTAGTTTTTATTTCTTTTTTTTTAAATTATACTTTAAGTTCTAGGATACATATGCACAACGTGCAGGTTTGTTGCATATGTTTTTTTATTTTAAAGAAATTAAAATCTATGTCTGCTACATGGTAAAAACCATATGCATCTTGTCTCTATAAGTGCTACATTTTTATATTTTAATACTGGAAGATAACATCACTTTGGATCTTGGTGGTAGGAGTTTAATATGATCATGGTACTACAAAATAGGGGATTTGTTTTTAGCCTTAGCTTCCAGGAAGAAAAGGCTAATCTGAAAAATATTGACAACAAAAGAGAGAACACAAGAGCATAGATCACACAGTACATCAGAGACCACAGATTTAGAACAAACAATATATGCATTATTTGTTCTAGGGAACAACAAATAAATTTTAGAATATATATACCAGTATTAAGAGAAATTTACAAAGCATCACATATTTAGAGAGATGTAGTTGGGTAAGGAATATCTGAAAATAAACTTTTAATCATTTTCTGGTGAGAAGTCAGAGAATTCAGAAATTTCACAGGAAAGCAAAACTCTACACAGATGGATGTGGGAAAATATAAGGAACAAGAAATAGATGTCTGGCAGAGTTGGAATAATGAGAAAGTTTGTATCATCTACATAAGGATATTTCTGGGCTTTATACTGCTGGTAAAATGCTACTTGTAAAAAATAATTAAAAAGGTGGCTGAAGTTGCAATCAAAACTGCACAATTTAATATAGGTAGATTTATTTTTTGTGCTTAAATTAAATTTTGGCCAGTCGTGGCGGCTCAGGCCTGTAATCCCAGCACTTTGGGAGGCCGACGTGGGTGGATCACCTGAGGTCAGGAGTTTCAGAGTAGCCTGGCCAACACGACGAAAACCTGTCTCTACTAAAAGTACAAAAATTACCTGGTAGTGGTTGTGCCCGTCTGTAGTCCCAGCTACTCAGGAGGCTGAGGCAGGAGAATCACTTGAATCTGGGAGGCGGAGGTTGTAATGAGCCGAGATCCCGCCACTGCACTCCAGCCTGGGTGACTCCATCCCCGCTCCCCCACCCCACCAAAAAGAAAAAAATGTACAGTGAAGTGTTCAATCACATCAATAACTGGGGAAGGTCTGAGATTTTCTGTGATTTGCAAGCTAAAGTGTGAAACTGACACAGTTCCATAGATGCATATGAAACACTTGGATCAGAGATGAAAGAATAATTTTCAGCAAAAGCGGTAGTCAGAGTATCGGCATATATGCAAGTGTAGCTCTGCCCTTAAATTCTTTAGGGTGATATGAGAAGCCATAATGAAGGCAGAACACACAATGAGTTGTGGAATACCTAAGGAACACACAACAAGAGATCTATAGTTTTTTGTTTGTTGTTCGTTTTTAGCAAGCCGCAAAGATTTTACCAATTAGCAAATTAGCCAATATATTTTCTCTTGGAAAGTGGGAAGCTACATAGTAGTCACACTGTAGTTTTCTTAACCTACCAGTTGCCTATGTGACTAGCCATAGAAACTGCTCAGTATTAGAAGACAGGTAAGCCTTGCTGTCTGACACAGTTAGCAAGAAGGTGCAGGAATGCTGAGGACTCATGATGGAATGCCTTTCCAAATAAATGGTCTTCAGTAATGACTTTTACAACTTTTCTAAAATAATGAGTTTAAGACCTCGTGAATAACTGCCATAGCTATACACCAGGCTTGGTACAACCTACCACAGTTATGACTCTTGTTCACAGCAGAGATAAGAGACAGAAACTGCCTCCTCCAAGAATTTGTCTTAACAGAGACTTATTTTTCCTTCAACGAGCTACATATTACACAGAGAAAAGTCTTGAGCATTAGCACAATTCAATACCCAGATTGATTATGTAAAATCATAGAGTGACTCATCATGTTTCAACAATTTATGTTGTCCTTATTTGACTCCATATGTTCTATGCTTGAGTCACAGGCTGGGTCCGTATTTATTTTCCATGAACAGAAATTTTCCTCTATACATTATTTAGGAACTATTAATTTTCAGGAAGAAAAGGAACTTGACCATCTCTCATTGTTTTCCTCCTTTTCATTTTTTTGTGATTTCTTAAAAACGCATATTGCAAACTTTCACTATCCATCCTTATTGCATCCCTTATATAATTGAAACTTCTACTACTTAATCAAATTTGAAATCACATCTGAGGGTGTAACATGTGGCATCCATCTATGATTCAAATAGCATGAGCATTATTTATGTCAAAACAATATATTCAGTAAGAATTCCTCACCCCGGTTATGAAAATATGTTTATTTTGTTTAAAGATTATAAATGCACAGGTTAGTACCTATGTTGCTATAGAATAATTTTATAGCTAAAAAATATAATTTATAAATAAAATAAATTTTTATTCCCATGAAGACACAAGTGAGTATTTTGTGAATTGTGACTCCAAGGATGTGGGAAATACAAATTTTGATTAAATTAAGTAAATGATGTCATGTTGGTCATTATCACTTCCATTGAAAAATGCTAAAATAGTAAATAATATATTAACTCAAAATATTTTTAGTGTGAGCTCTGGTTAAATTTCTATTAATGAAAATGTACAATATTAAGTCAGTAACAACAAGTATTATTGAAGACCTACTATCACACAGGTAGAAACATGAGAGATGGGACAAAGCAAAACACATGTGCTGTATTACTATATTCCTTTCATAGCATTATTGAACTATTAATAAATATCAATAATTTATAATAACGACTTTAGAATAATCAAATACTAAATGTTTTACATAATATTAAATTTTAATTTGTTATATCAATAATTATAGCATTTAAAATCTGTGTGTTATATTGCTTTTTTCTTCACTTCTTAGATACCCCACATTCCCCACCAAAAAGAGTTATTGGCTTAGGAATATACTAAGAATGAAAGCCTGTGAAATAGAGGTGTTTTCAGTCACTGAAGAGGACTGTTGAAAATGAAGACAGAACACAGTCATTGCCCAGAAATCACATTAGAAGTTAAAGAATTTTGCTGGGTGTTCTCACTCTCTTTCATTTGGTTGACTCACTTTCTTAATCTCAGGATAGCAAATTTTTATATCATGTTTGAGAAATGTTTCTTTACTATACCTATTTGTATTAGACTGTCTTCAGGGTACTAATAAAGACATGCCCAAGACTGACTCATGTATAAAGGAAAGAGGTTTAATGGACTCATAGTTCTACATGGCTGAGGAGGCCTCACAATTATGGAGGAAGATGAAGGAAGAGCAAAGGGATGTCTTACATGGTGGCAGGAAAGAGTGTGTGCGCAGGGGAACTCCCATTTATAAAACCTTGAGATCTCATGAGACTTATTCACTGCCATGAGAACAGTACAGGGGAAACCTCTCCCACGATTCAATTATCTTCACCTGGCCCTGCCCTTGACACAGGATTGTTACAATCAAAATGAGATTTAGGTGGGGACACTCAAACCATACAACTAATATAATGTGAAATAAGTGTTGTTTAATATTATTTTGACTGATAAACTGATATGTATTAACATAACCAATGTATGCTACTATAAATTATTTTATGAGCATTATATTTTAGTTATAGATTTATCTGAAACTAATATTAATATTTCCATTATTAAATGAAATATTGCATGTTAATATTAAGAGTAATTATTTTATTTTATTCATGTATTTAAAATTATATTACAATAAAATATTAACTTTTAATATTTCATTATATTAATAAAAAAACTTATTTGAAAGGCCACTAGCCTTGGTTATTTAATGTATCCAACATTTTTGGAGACAATTATAGTATTCATATAGTACTTTAGAAAATTTAACATTTTAATAATAGTGCATTGATTAATGTTCTTGGTATATTTAGCAAATTTGAAATTTAAAGAAGAAGTATAGAGTAGTACATCATGTTTATGTAAAGAATTATTTATTAATTTTTATTAGGAGAATAGTAGTTCTTTCACTATAAATGCAATAATTTCTAAAGTGATATATTCAGTTATTCTTGAAATCAACAAAGTTATTGCTGTGTAAAATGGAGAAAACAATCATATCTTTTGGGAATTTAAAGACATTGACATAATATATTGGGATTGTTTATTTTATTTTATGTAAATAAGCATCTAACATTTTCAAAACAAAAGCTACAATGTAAAGAATTGGGGCACATAACAACGTTAGCTTTAATAAATGTTGTAACAGGACCCTACACACGTAATATGACTCTTTGGTGTTGTCTTAATATGCCACTAGATTGCAAATGATACACATTGTTACTTTCTCTACTGACAGACAATATAAAGAAAAAATTTAAAAAGGTAAGTTTGAAAATATAAATGCACACTTTTAGAATGGAATTAAAACGTATATGCTAATGAAACAATGGAAACAGATGTCACTGAGAACATTTGCATTCACTACTTAAAATACAATCGCTATTTCTATTTTTGAATTTCATTGTTGAATCCACAAATAACATGCCTTTGAAAACATAGTTTTTATTAAATATTTGAATGATCTTATCTCTGCAAAGACATCAAAGAATCGTGGTTTCCCATTTATATAGTAATGTTTCAAATTTCTCATTATGAGTGTTCCTATTTTTCTCTCATGTGGTAATCAATAAAATTGCACAAAGATAATGTTCTTACATCTCAGAAAAACAAAAACAAAAAACACTGTATTTGTTTGCCAACCTGGGGAATGAAGCCATTTTGGGGACATTCTTGGGTTCTTTCTATTTACCACATGTCTTCCCAATTTTAATGTTAAAAATTATATTAAATACTAGATATGTTGTATTAGTCAGGTTTCTCTAGAGGGGCAGAAAAATTAGTAGGCTAGATTTATATATGAACAGGAGTTTATTAATTCACATTATCACAAGGTGAAGTCCCACAATAGGCCATCTGCAAGCTGAGGAGCAAGGAAGCCAGTCTGAGTCCCAAAACCTCAAATGCAGGGAAACCAACAGTGCAGTCTGCGGTGTTTGGCCAAAGGCCTGAGAACTCCTGGCAAACCACTGGTGTAAATCCAAGAGCCAAAAGCTGAAGGACTTGGAGCCTGACTTTTGAGGGCAGGAAGCATGCAGCATAGGAGAGAGATGAAGGATGGAAGACTCAGCAAGTCTGCTCATTCCACTTTTCTTCTGCCTGCTGTATTTTAGCTGTGCTGGCAGCTGATTAGATGGTACCCACCCAGATTGAGTGTGGTTCTGCCTTTCCCAGTCCATTGACATAAATGTTAATCTCCTTTGACCACACCTTCATAGACACATCCAGTAACAATGCTTTGCATCCTTTAATTCAATCATGATGACACTTAGTATTAACCATCACATACTTTTGAACGGAATTTTATAATTTTAATTAAAGATTTAAAAGGTGTTTATCTCAAAACCATCATTTCAGTATTGACTTCATAATCTGGATATTACCTGAAGCTCTCATTCTTTCGGAAATTCTTTGTTCAGGAGCACTTTCCACTATCACCCCAATGAAACAAAAACTCTATGCCAATATATCCTCTCTTGATCTTTATTACAAGACTACTTCTGCATTTCAAAGTACCAAGATTTCTTCCACTTAAAATGTAAGATGCCTAAAATAGCAATTTATCCATTTCTGGCTCTCAATTCCCTATTTTTCCTTAAATCACATTCACTTTGTATTCACAGCCATGTTTTCTCCTTGTTCATGACTGAGACACAGAATAAGGGTCCTTTCTATTATTTTTCCCCACATTATTCACTCAAGGTGTATGTTTAGCAAGAGACGTACCAAGGAAAGTTTATGTTGTACCAACAAGATGCTCTTAAAATATACTAGTTCTGTAGAAAAACCCTGATCTTGGAGTCAAGCAGAAACTCTGCAACTGGGAGTTTGTCTCTGGCTGTATTTTTCCTCAGACTTCATTTATCTTACCATGTTCTATCTCCTTCTCCTTCTCCCTCTGTTTTTTCTATCCCTCCCCTTTCCTAGTTCTTGGTCAGCTCTGCACTTCCATAAACAAATTTTAACTGTTTATGCATGATTGTGCAGCTAATTTTTATTTCACTCTGTTCTTAAAGACTTTGTTGCAGTCTCACTATCCTTAATAGTCAATTAGGAACTTCACAACTGGGAAGAAGTCTTGGGCCATATTTTTCTTCAGGTTCTAGTTCTCTGTCATGCTCTCTTTATCATATCTTTGCATCAGTCTACTAAAATATGCTTTGACATTGCATATAGTTTTATATGTAAAACTGTGTGCAAAGTATTTATATACATATTATTTTTATGCTTGTGGGAGTGTGTGTATGTGTGTATAGATCTGACAGAAGCAGGTAAGTGACCAATATATACTGGAAATAGCTTGAGCAAAATTTATTTCCATTTATATCCATAAAATATCATACTTATTTTAATTTTTAACTAAATAAAATAATTATAATTACTTTTAAAGTGATATTTTTCCATTGCACATTGGAGAATTATAATTCAATATATTTATGGGGTGCAAAGTGATGGTATTATATATATACACACACACACAGCGTCACAAAAAAATGTGGGATGATTGAATCAAGCTAATTAACAATTCATCCCCTCAAAAACTTATCTTTTACTCCTCCTGTCTAACTGAAACATTGTATCCTTTGACCAACATCTTCCCATTCCCCCCACTCCCAGCCTCTGGTAACCACCATCAAGCTCTCTGTAAAGCTCTACTTTTATTATATTGGTTTATAAATTGAATCAGAATCTTCTAGTGACATCACAACTCTTCCAAAAACAGTGTTCCGTAGTTCTTAACTGGAAGTAAGGAGGAATACGAGTAGACAGTTCAGAGGAGAGCTGGTCAAGAAAATGGGAGAAGCTGCTCAGAATCACTACTCAATAGGCAAATAAAAATGAAGAAAATATGCAACATAATTGTATAGTCTTCAGAGTGGCAACAATTAGGAAAGATAAAAGATAATAATTTAACTTGATTTTCTGGCATCTATTGTAAGGAAGAAGACACTTCCGTATACATTGGTAGAACTTAACAAGTTCTAGCCTTTTCAGAAACAAATATACTAACATGTATTAATAACAATTTAACTTGATTTTCTGGCATCTATTGTAAGGAAGAAGACACTTACATATACATTGGTAAAACTTAACAAGCTCCAGCCTTTTCAGAAACAAATTTGCTAACATGTATTAAATATTTAATAATATTAATTTATTATTACACTTGAGTTGTATTATTAATGACATTATATATTACATATGTTACATGCGATACATATGTATGTATATTTGTATATAATCTCCTGTGATCCAGAAATCCCACATCAGGATCATACCCAAGAGAGAAAAGAATCCTGATGTGCAGGAATGCACGTAGAAGGAGGTTTACTGAAGTACTATTTACAGCTTCTAAAAACTGCAGTCTCCCTCTCCTAGTATCGAGCATGAGAGTCCAGTAATAGAAATTCTTGAGATTATCTTCTCTCTCTTTTTAAAGTTCAAGAAATGAAGTTGAGATGTTGAGATATTAAAGTCACACAGCCGATAATTTGCTCAGTCATTTGGAATAGAAATCCATTGACACACAGTTTCATTTTTACTGACAAGGAATTCATGTACTGACATAAAAATTCTCTTTTCAAAATTAATCTCCAAAGGTCGATGAGACATGTACACTATGGAGTCTTCTCAGCATGTTTCCTAAAGGAGAGGGGAGGATACCTAGTGGGGAGTGGTGCTTTCTCGATGTGAGAAAAACTACTTTCCATGTTTCTCTGTTAAAAAGCACAGAAACCAGCTTTCAGAAGATGACAGAATAAGAACTTTTGACAATATGCATTATCTTGTAAAATAATATGATCTTAATTAGGAACAGGATAGCATAGTAAAACATAAAAGAATACATTTATAAATCATTATAAACCTTATTGACCAGGGATAATTTCAAATAAAATTAGTTGAAAAATACTGTTAATTTATGTGTGTGATTGTTTTATTTATTTATTTTATTTTAACTTATTTATTTATTTTTTGAGACAGAGCCTCACTCTGTCACCCAGCCTGGAGTGCAGTGGGGCGATCTCAGCTCACAGCAAGCTCCGCTTCCCGGGTTCATGCCATTCTCCTGCCTCAGCCTCCCCAGTGGCTGAGACTACAGGCGCCCGCCACCACATGCCCAGCTAATTTTTTGTATTTTTAGTAGAGACGGGTTTTCACCGTGTTAGCCAGGATGGTCACGATCTGCTGACCTCGTCATCTGACCGCCTCAGTCTCCCAAAGTGCTGGGATTACAGGCATGTGTCACCGGGCCGGCTGATTGTTTTATTCTTAAAAATGGGCCCATGTGGTCTCCACCATGGTTTTCAATAAATTGTAAACATTTTGGCATGCCATTGTTTTTAAAACATTTTGTATTAACAGTTACATAGTAGCTATTTAAATAGCTGAAGCTTATTCATTAAATAATTTATCCATATTTGGAAATTAGATTTCCAATTGAAGCAATTCCAAGGAATAAAGGGCCTATATTCACAACTTCCTCAGTGTGTATCAATAAAAATAGACTTGAAGATGATAATTTTTTTGCTTGTCTTTGTTTACATTTTGTTAGTTTAACTTCTGCTTATCAAATTATCTAAGCTTTATGGGTAAATTTACTTTTCCAATAACTTTATAAGTATATGTTTATCTTTCAGATATACAAACTTTGCTTATTCCTATGTAAAAATGTTCAGCAATTTAATAAATAAACTATGATAAATTATTGTTTTATTTTTGTATGTGTTAGTTTGAACGTTTTAAAATTGGTTACCTGATCTTTATTTCTTGCAATTTGGATTTTAGTAACCATATAAGCCTTTTACAACATTATTCCTTTCTTTTTTTTTTTTTTGAGACGGAGTCTTGCCCTGTCGCCCAGGCTGGAGTGCAGTGGCCAGATCTCAGCTCACTGCAAGCTCCGCCTCCCGTGTTTACGCCATTCTCCTGCCTCAGCCTCCCGGGTAGCTGGGACTACAGGCGCCCGCCACCTCGCCCGGCTAGTTTTTTGTATTTTTTAGTAGAGACAGGGTTTCACCGTGCTAGCCAGGATGGTCTCGATCTCCTGACCTCGTGATCCACCCGTCTCGGCCTCCCAAAGTGCTGGGATTACAGGCTTGAGCCACCGCGCCCGGCCCATTATTCCTTTCTTAAAGTTTAGCATTCATGTTTTATTTTCTTTTCTTGACACTGGAAAAAATAGCTTCCCCAGTATGTAATTATCAACCTATTGTCTCTGTTTTTTAAGGAATTACTTTGTTTTCATAATCATTTATTTCAATTGTTTACATTCATTTTATCATTGATTTTCTATGTTGGACTGGCTTTAGAAGACTAACTAATTAATATTTATATTGACAATTTTTAGTTAACACCATTTTACCTTGTGTTTTGCTCATGAATTTAGCTTTGACCACATTCCACAAATTTCATTATAGATTGTGTTTAGTTTAAAACTTACTTAAATGTTAATTTCCTGCTTAAAAAAAGAGATAACTATTATAAAACATTTTCCATAAAATAGTACATGTTATGCTGTATTTTTGTTAAACTTCACCTATTATATCCATATCTATCCTTTTACATTACATTTATTATTGTTATGATATTTTTTGATTAAGTGACAAGACTGTCAATTATATCAGCAGTATTCAGTGCTGGAAAAATAAACCCTTCTAATAATTATAGATGAGAAGGGAATTAGTAGCCATGATTAGGTGCTCACAAAATCACAAGAACACCTGGATTAGGGAGGCATGCTGACCCCTATGGACTACGTGAACCCTTTGATTGTGATTATTAATGTATGAATCTGACTCAGAATCACTCAAATCAGTAAGCCTTAAATCACAATCAAGGATGAGTTATGAAGAAATGGACTTCCTAGGATGCTAGAAAACTGAAGTTAGAGTTACTTGTGCGGTGAGAATTCTCTCCTCCTTCTCCCAATATGCTGTGGGGTTGGTGGGGACAGTGCTATCCATGTTATTATTCAGTTGTTTTGATACAATAATATTTTGCATTTTTCAAAATGTGTTATATTAAGACCAAAACTGTTTGATTCCTTCCTGATTATTGATGCGAATCTTAATATATGATGGATGCGGCATCTTCTGCATTTATTGATGTGCTACCATGAAGAGAAAGGAACACCATCAGTGGCATGTTTCCCTAATGACCTGTGAGCTGAAGAAAGCTCTGTTTATTTGCTTGTATCAGCTCCTACTTTTTTTTTTTTTTTTTTTTTTTTTTTTTTTTTTTTTTGTCAGTCTTGCACCTAACAATTTCTGCATCTTTGTTTAGGCAATTTATTAAGAAATTTTAAATTGTGTGTGTGTGTGTGTGTGTGTGTGTGTGTTCCCTTTACACTAACCAAGGAATATAATCAGTTTTTATTTCTCCTTTAAAATCTTCTCAAGAAATTACAATACTGAATCCAGTAGGATTCATATCCAAATTATCATCTCATTAGTAATTGAGGCATGCAGGAATTTAAAACAAGAAATATAATTATTTATGATATAGATGAGAGAGAGAGAGATGTGAGCAGGCATCTTAATGAATGATTAGAATTGTTTCAAATGATAGTGATAATTTTTTGAAAAACAATTTGTTGAACAATTTGCAAATAAGGCCCAAGAACATATAAAGGTTAACATATTTTGATCTCTAAACCCTACCTCTGCAGATTCATCATAATTAATGCTTTTACATAATGTATGCAAAAAGGATCATTTAAATGTACATTCACTATATCACAAAATTGTAAACTGACAAAATATTTTGAACAGAGAATAAGTAATATTCTCAAAATATGTATCATGTAGAAGTTCTGCCATCAAAATAGAGTGGCATGTTGAAATTTTAATGTTTTAAAATTAAATAAAAATTCAGAATAATTTGTGTACCTGATAGCAACAAGAGGAGAAAAAGAGAGAGAAAACATGAAATAAACATAAAGTTACAAATGCCTACAGAGTAAACAAAGTTGTGCCTAAATAGTACAATTGTGGATTTTTTTTCTTTTTATGTTTTCAACTGTTTAGAAATGCTTTTCAGTTTAAATTAATAAAACATTCAGGCCGGGCCTGGTGGCTCATGCCTGTAATCCCAGCACTTTGGGATGCCGAAGCGGGCGGATCACGAGGTCAAGAGATAGAGACCAGCCTGGCCAACATGGTGAAACCCCGTCTCTACTAAAAACACAAAAATTAGCTGGGCATAGTGCCACGTGCCTGTAGTCCCAGCTACTCGGGAGGCTGAGGCAGGAGAATCGCTTGAACCGGGGAGGCGGAAGTTGCCGTGAGCCAAGATCGAGTCACTGCACTCCAGCCTGGGGGACAGAGCAAGACTCCATCTCAAAAATAAACAAAAAAAATCAATCAATAAATAATTCAAATCGATTTTCCTGTTCACAATAAATACAAAGTTATAAAATACTGGAAATTAGACATCAAATTTAAAATCAGTTCTAGTCCTTCTTTCACTCAAGTGAACCCTTCAAAGTAAGTAAGCTGTAAACAGGAATTTTAAAGAAGAAAACCTGAATATTACATTTAAATTAATACTTTTTGGTCAAAGTAGATGGACATTATTCCTACCTCAAATTTCTATCTTGAGTTTGAGTTTAAATTTGTGTGATTTCTCTCTCTCTCTCTCTCTCTCACAGACACACACACACACACACACACACACACACACACACCCCTCTGTTTTTCTCCCTTATAATTCCATGAAAACTTTTCACCTCCCTTTTCATTCTGCTTCACTATTTGGCTCATAATGATTCTGGGGTCTGGTCTTCCTCTTCTGAGATATTTCTAGCTAGTTTTCATATACCAACTTTTAATCTCAAAGTGAACTTCTCTCCAGAACTTATGAGCTCAAGATGCCACAGAATCTTCTTCAGATAGAAACTACTAATATCTGCAGACACCTGGACACCTGTGCTACTGGCTTTTGCGTGGTTTCATAATAATGTGATAAATGATTTTTGAGACGTGTTGAGTACATGCACACGACAGAGTGAAAAAAAATGGGAGCAGTGGACTATGATGGAGACCACTGATGATGCAGTATTTTGCATGTCCAAGGTTGTTTTAGTAAAAGAAAAATTGCTAGATTATATAATCACACATTTTTGTAAAATAATAGGAAATAACATGTGAAAAAAACAGTATTCAAGTTTTGTCATATGTATATATTTTTAAAAATGCAATAGGGAAGAGGTAAAATTAGATAAAAATATGACAAGTATCTTATTGACATTAATTAGAATATACTAGTAATATGCTCACAAATAATTATTTATGCCTAACATGTGAATAATTAATGATTTATAGAGTGTCTAAATGTATAATACATAATGAAAATAATGTGCTATAATATAATAAGTTGATTTTGTATCTACTGTTACATTTGGTTAAATTATATTCAGAGAAAATATTATAACAAAAATCAAAATAATATGGTCATGACAAAAATGTGTTAAATTATTGTGCTAAAATTCAAGAAAGAATAAGACAAAGATTCTTAATTTAAAGAATTTTCAATCAATGGTATTGGTAGTATAGAATGAACAGGAGACAGAGGAATAAAAGGAGAATTACCAGAACCAGTAGATAAAAATGATATAGATATGCTGAAATAATACAGAACAGGGGATTCAAACTGTCTTGTGGCTTAAGGAAAACACAGGAATTTTTGTAAACCAAATTTGTAGCCTAGCATCTCTAGACACCCACTTCTGGAAAATTCATTTCCCAGAAGTTTATTTATTCTGAATTAGCAAAGGCATTGGTTGATCAAGATGTTACTCTGTTAGATTACAGGTGGGTGGGTTATGGTAATTTTGTTTCATGGAACTGTGCAGGACAAAGACACAATTCTCGATGCACGAGTGAGGACTGCCTGCATTTAATAATATGCAAAGTGAGGACTGCCTGCATTTAATGATAGTTCTATTGTATAATTAAATAAAATTATTTTATACTTAACTTCCCTATATTTTGTTAGAATATGTGTGTGTGTAAGTGTGTGCATCTGTATGTATATATACATGTAAAAATATATATATAATATGTGTCTGTATATATATAGTGGATGTGTGTGTTTACTTTTATGAACTCAAACACTACATTGCCCAGAAATAACTCTCTGGAAATTACTTTCTTAAGGAAATTATCATTATGCTCTATAGCTTGCTATTATTCTGAAGAGCAATATTAAGCAGAAAATTGTTCTATCCATTTCATGGATATTATGAATAATTGGAATCCAACCAACAATAACAGCAATTTCCATAGAAATTTTGTGTAATAGACTAGTAAGAACCAAGTTGACCCACTTTCAGTTAATGTCATGTGTGGCAATGCCTTCCAGTGTTCTGTATTAGCGAATTTTAATAAGGCTAAATGTGATGCTGTGCCACAATATTCGACTAACTGATAGGGCATTTTAAACATAGCCTAGCTTAATATCATTTAGCCCAGAAGCCCATATTCCACAAGAGCTTTGCCAGAGAAGTTTCTAGTCCAGCATGTTCCCAGCAGATGGTATTCATCTGCCATACGCTGCAATGCCTAGATAAGCATAATGATACAATGCCTGCTATTTCATTCAATAGTGAATTTGACTATGCGAATTAATACATACCAGGGGTAAATGACAGAAGTCAATGGAGGTAATGAAGGTGGAAAAAAATTAATATAATCAATTGACAGTTAATTCAGGTAGTATTTTTTTATATTCTATTTGACTCTAGGACAAACAAAGTTTAAAATACAAATGGAGGTTAGTGTATAATAAATACTTCGTAATCTGTTAAAGTCTACATTACATAAGTCTTTTAAATACACTACAACTCAAATTCTCAATGCATAAAGACATTATAGATTATGGATATCCTAAAAATCACCTAATATTTTCAACCCCACAAAATTTACAAAATTTCTTGCCCAAAGCCTCGCAGTCTCTAGGATGGTCACTTTTTCCCCTAAAGAAATTAACACTGTGTTTTCACTATTATTTTCTAATATAAGTGCAAACCAGTGTAGTGTATATTTTTTCTATCATAATATACTGGCTATTGCAAGGAAGTCATAATTTTCCAGTTGGGGACAATCAATCATACAATCAAATTTCTATAATATAATAAAATAATTTCATTATAAAACATTTTATACAAAATAGTGAATTAATAAAACACATACCTGGTTTTATGTCTCATAATCTTATACATGCCTGGTGTAATTCTGTTGTTACTTTGTCTCAAAAAAGAGACTATTCATATCAAATAATAGAATGTATTCTCTACTGAGATGATGGGTTTGTATTCTTCAAGCAACACTCTTTCAAAAGTCCCCTTTTTAGCCATCGATACATCTTTGCATGTAAGCTAATCTTAGGTAATAAATATTCTCACTGGCCAATTATTAAGGAAAGATGTATTCCAATTATGATCCATTGCCATTATAATGTATTTTACCAATACATGGTTTATGAGATATTGATACTACTTCATAATAAGGACTGCTGTTTCACATAGGTGGATACTATGTTTATCATTTTATGATTTTGTGAAACCACATTTTCAGCAACCTTCTGCTCATAGCGCATGCTTTCATTTTTTTAATTCGTCTTTTGTTAAAGAAATACAAATACATGACTCACGTGTAAATTAGAAACAAAATCAGTACACAGCTTGTATACATTTTATCATAAAAATATTTTTCAGCAATATAAAGTTTCTCAAAGTGTACATGATACTCTTTCAACAATGGTAGCTAATTATAAGCAGTGAAACAGTAATATCAAATATTCAAGGGAGAATTCTCACAGCTGCTAAGTTAATCTCCTCTAACCCAAAGTTCTGTTCGTGTTCTTACACAGTTACCATCACTTGTTTCCCTTTAGCTTACCAAATTAATTAAAATTGATGTACTTTGGTATTCAAGGCAGGATACAATATGTCCTCAATCTGGCATTATAAGTGTTCGTTATCATAGTTCCTTAATTGTAACATACATTTCAGCTAAAGTGGGTTATTATCAATTATAGTCCATAACCATTCTGGACTTCCCTAAGTGGGGTGTTATCAACTATAGTCCATAAACATTCTGGACTTCCCTCAATTTGAGTCTATATTTATGTTTATGCTGTTCTCTGTTTCAATTGAAACTATCTCTTGCCTTCAATTACTACTAACAGAAATCCTACTAAGAATATCCAAAAAGCTACCACCTTCAGAATATTTTTGGATTATCCTAACCCTGCAGTGTCACTTCCTCTCAAGGAAATATTTGGTTGTCTCTATTCTGTGACATGTAAAGGCTTTAATTTTAAATATATTTACTTGTATACTTTTGTTCTCAGATTAATATTCTAAGATGTTGCCTAATTCACTAACACTTTAGAAACCCATTAGAATTTTTAAGTACAGCTTTCTGACCTTTCTTGTCTCTGCATGGTCAATCTACTTGACTCTACTTGACTAACTTTTTATATGTATTAATGGGATTAATCTCTCTCAGGAATGAAGATATAGATTGAAGTCTGCTTTTATCAGCTGGAAATCTTCCTCCTTTTCTTAGGTTTTACATTTAATATCTCTCATGTAGATATCTTATGTAGTCGTGTATTTTTTCCTTGATTTACGACTCAACTGACACTGATGTATCATCCTTTAATATTCCAATGGCTTGATTCAGTCACAAGAATCACACTCACTAGGTGTATATATCAACCTGGAGTAGATGAATGCTTTTTATTTTATTTTATTTTTTTTATTTTATTTTTTATTATACTTTAAGTTCTAGGGTACATGTGCATAACGTGCAGGTTTGTTACATATGTATACATGTGCCATGTTGGTGTGCTGCACCCATTAATTCATCATTTACATTAGGTATATCTCCTAATGTTATCCCTCCCCCCTCCACCCACCCCATGACAGGCCCCAATATGTGATGTTCCCCACCCTGTGTCCTAGTGTTCTCATTGTTCAGTTCCCACCTGTAAGTGAGAACATGTGGTGTTTGGTTTTTTGTGCTTGCAATAGTTTGCTGAGAATGATAGTTTCCAGCTGCATTCATGTCCCTACAAAGGACATGAACTCATCCACTTTTATGGCTGCATGGTATTCCATGGTGTATATGTGACTCATTTTCTTAATCCAGTCTGTCATTGATAGACATTTGGGTTGGTTCCAAGTCTTTGCTATTGTGAATAGTGCTGCAACAAACATACGTGTGCATGTGTCTTTATAGCAGCATGATTTATAACCCTTTGGGTATATACCCAGTAATGGGATGGCTGGGTCAAATGGTATTTCTAGTTCTAGATCCTTGAGGAATCACGTAATCCTTTGGGTATATACCCAGTAGTGGGATGGCTGGGTCATATGGTACATCTAGTTCTAGATCCTTGAGGAATTGCCATACTGTTTTCCATAATGGTTGAACTAGTTTACAATCCCACCAACAGTGTAAAAGTGTTCCTATTTCTCCACATCCTCTCCAACACCTGTTGTTTCCTGACTTCTTAATGATTGCCATTCTAACTGGTGTGAGATGGTATCTCATTGTGGTTTTGATTTGCATTTCTCTGATGGCAAGTGACGATGAGCATTTTTTCATGTGTCTGTTGGCTGTATGAATATCTTCTTTTGAGAAATGTCTGTTCATATCCTTTCCCCACTATGAATGCTTTTTATTATCCCTTAGTGGATGTGTTAATTTTAACTGCTGAACATTTTCTTCAAAGAACGTATCCTTTCTTGCTGGTCAATTTTCCCATTCTCTATCCTTTAGGACTTTACTTCCTTCTGTACAACTAATAGATCTCAGTATCTATAGTACCTGGGGCTTCACAAAACATGACAACAGATTTCAATTTTGAGGCGTCATTTATTTTTCAGCTGCTTCAGTGGGAACATCTACTTAAAAGAGGTATAACTTCAGAAGGTGGTACAAGCTTGTGTTTAGCTGACGTTCTATAGGAAGTGTTCGTGTTCTATTTTGTCTTAGAATCTGCATCACTGTAGAGTAACTCCAGCTTTTTCTTATTTTTGTGGGTGAACAAATTGTATGATGTCACAAAGTTCCATGTAGGCATTACTATAACCTTCCTGCAACTGCAACTGAAATGATTTTCGCTAGTCTGTTTCCCTGCCCCAATGAGGTGATTTTTCATTGATATTTGGGATCTGCTAATGATCACCTATCCTGAGAGAGTCTTGTCTGATGATGTCATCCAGAGAACTAGCTCATACATTTTTGTAATCATGGTAGTATGTATCACTTTATTCATAGGAATTATCACATACTGAAATTAGTTTATTCATGTATTTATTCACATGTAGGTATCCAAAGATTATAATTTGAATAAATGAAAAAAACTGTCTATCATGCTGTCATTGTAAATGGTATTTTATAAGGAGTTACTGTTTCTCTCTAGAAAGAAGAAATGTTGTGTAAATCTTCAGAGAGATGGTAGGTTTTAAAATTGGTTGGTCACAAAATACTTTTGGTCATTTTCATGTAGAAAACAATTAAATATTTTAGATATTATTTGACTTGGAAGAGGTTTTATATGTAAAAAGTGTGATACAATGTTGTTTCAACAATTCACACATAAGTCTGGACAACTTCTCAAGAAAATTTGCAAAATTAAATCAATTTTGGTTCTTCAGTTCTACAGTAATATAATGGCTCAATATCACTAACTATTTTTTTCAATGTCAACTCTGCCTAGTTATTTTTGCAAATTTTATGTTTCATGTGTCATTTAATTTATACATTTTTAATATATCATATAGAAATAGAGAATACAGAGATTTTCAATCAAAAGCTAAATTTCCAAACTCATTGTTCTCACATTAAGAAGCAATAATTTTCACATCATTTAATGTCTATGACTACTCTTGTTAGTTTGGTCCTTTATCTCAATCTTTGTCGACCACTAGAAGTCTATGCCACCTTTCTTCCCCCACTTTTGAGATTACTTCAGACAAATAGCTGCTCTAAGTAAATAATCTGTTGTTTTCTTTCTCTTCTTTTCCATTCCCCCAACCCCAATGCAGTTTCTTTCAGGTCTAAGATGACAGGTCAATACCATTTCTAAATCTAAGGTCGTTCATTCTCTTTCACATAGAGGGCCTCTCTTATTTTGTCTGTAGCCACTACATTTCTCAATATTAAGTTGAACAAACAGGGAGATCATGCTCATGCCTGTATTACCTTTATTCTGAACTTTTCCCTTAGTTCCTTGTGGAGCCATATCACAGTCTTTAACTTATTGTCAATGATTTCCCCTACAGTGATCAAATTTTAAAAATTTATTTTGCTCAGCGTCAATCTTGGAAAAAATATTTTAAATTGAAGTGCTTTCTTAAGGTAACCTATGGTACTGCATGTGCTGAATTATAGTTATTTTCTTCAAGGCACACGTGCATGAACACACACACGCACACACATGCACATACTGATTTTAGTTTTGTTAATTTATATTCCATAAATAGAAGCAAATGGGAATGCAAGAAATTAGAGCACCAGAGGACATAAATTTTGTTCCTCCAAAAGTATCATATTTAATACTTGATTTTCTGTTTCATAGCCTTATATTTTAAATGTAAGAACTGTCTAAAAAGCAAAAAACCTGAGGAGAGAGAAGGAAAATAGGAAATGCAACAGGAAAAAAAAAATAGCTGATCTCATGTGATATTCAACTCGTGTGGAATTCAACCTGAAAGTGGTTTAGATATTAGACAAACTTTTCTTTTGTTTATTAGTGGTTCTGTTCATTCTTGTTATCCTTTCCAATGATTTCCCTTCAGCTCTTTTTAAAAGCATTTTTTATCCCTAATTTTTCAGTTCTCTCTTACAGTTAAATACAGTTTGGAACTCATTTTCAAGACTAGTAATAGCCAGTAGAATGGTATAGATTTGAGAGAAATTATGAAATAATGAAATTATGCTTTCTCAATTTATGTTGAATTTAAAAGTGTAAATAAGCAAATCATCAAATGTTATTACTCATTCATCTCCCTTTTTGCTCTGCACAATCCCATATTTGTCATCAAAACAATATATTGTCCCAGTAAACATCAGTAACATTTCAGAGCACATAAACTTTTATTACCTCTGCAGTACCCATCTACATAACACGAATCCCCCAAACCACACGTGTTTTCTTCCTCCTACATTTCCCTGCAACGTGGGAATTTTCTGCAGTTTTCTCCTTTGTTTTCAAAGCCTGTGACTGCAGGGATGGCTGCTTTTCCTCTCCTAATGTCCCTCTGGTGATCACTGGCTTCTTCAGCTGATATTCTTCTGTGGCTTCTTTCATAGTTATCCATCTGGAATATTTACTACTTTGAGTTGTCCAAAGTCATGACATTGAAAATGTGACAAAAATACTGCTTTCTTTCTAGTCCTCAAAGAAGACAGAGAATTTCATTCTGTTGTGTCAGAAACGGGGATGTTGCTCCTTCTCCCTGAAGTCAATTCTATAATTCTTCCACAACTCTGTAATTTCTCCGTCTTTGGAGCAGCACTATTTTGGTGACAAGGATTACAGTTGCCTATGGCAAAACCAAAGCTTTTGTTTTCTGTTGACATTTTAGTCAAAGACCTCAAACAACCTCATATGGGTCTACCTAAATGATTCTCCATTCCTTCGGCACCACTGCAAGTGTTTTATATGTATATCAAAAAATCTATCCCAATAACTCTCAGTCAAAAATTAAAAGAAATAAAACTTTAATGTTTACTAATAGAGTAAAACTTGAGAAGAGAAAGAAGGAAAATAAGAAGGGAATGCAACAGGAACAACGTTTGTATTTTTACTATACAATATTTGTATATGTGTTTGTATAAAATTTTGTATTTTTACTATATAAGCAGTAAAAGTACAAATATGTCTCATGTTTATCATCTCATACAAATAGACACCATGAAGGAAATGGAACGCTATAGACCTAACTACGTTAAATGATCATAGTGTGACTCACATGATAGCCTCAGTTTAGACAACTCATTGTGCACACACACAAATACACACACTAATAGTAAGCCATTTTTCCTTAAACAATATGTTGATTTAGGTAAGGAAGTATTGAACATGACTATTTCACACCTAGAGATGTATTTTTTGCACTTTTATTTTTTAATGAGACTCTGTGTTTTATTAATTTCCTCTGTGATGTCTGTTGAAGGGATTCCGAATATAGTTAGCTATTATGTTTTATTTATAGAAAAGTAAATCTTTTATACATGCTTTTAGATAATGCAGAATGAAAATCAGAGTGATCAAAATCTGGTTCTAAATGGAAGAACAAAAGCTTAGATGAACTTGTAAAAAATTTAAATTCGTCATTTGAGTAAAATTTTCTACTTCTTTTTCTTTTGAAAGAAACATATAATGAATAATTATATTCAAAATTATTATTATTAATTATAAGAAGAATATTAAGCAGGGTAAGGAAAATGCTTCCAGAAGGAGGAGTGATTTTTAGTTTTGCACAAAGTAGAAAGTATAACTCTTTGATAAGTTTATATTTGACAAAGATTTGACAAATGTGAGGACATGAGTTGGATATCTGTGAAAGACTATCTCAGGTAGAGGGAAAAACAAGAGTAAATAACTTCTGAGAATAAAATTATTTGGTGTTTTCTAGTATGCGCAATTACAGGATATCACTGAAGGTAAGTGAAGAGGACTCCAAGATTTCTGGATTGATCTGGAAGGATTTAGTTGTCATTAACTAGGTTGAGAAAAGAATGTAGGTGAAACAGGTTTAGGAATGAGTGGTTGAGCAACAGTAAATATCTGGACATATTAAGTGTAAAATATGAGATGGGTATTAATGAAAATGTCAAGTAGAGGGATATATAAAGTTGGAGTTCAGAAGACAGGTCAGAACTGGAGAGGCACATTTATAAGTTATCAGTTAGTCTGGATGAAATCACAAAAGGAGGGCACATAGAGAGAAAACAGAAGACCAGGCTCTGAGCATTTGTGAACTTCCAAAATAAGTTAGGAGGAGGAACCAGCAAAGACATTGGTATTGAGAAAGACGGACATGGGCGGCTTAAGAAAAACCAAGATTCTATGCTACTGAAGAGAAGAGAATGCTGCATCCTTCTGAATAGCGCAAATATGTCAAGTCAAATAAGGCCTAAAAAGTGAGTTGAACAAAGTGGAAGTGAGATGGAATAGAGTTTCAAACCAAATTGCAGTTAAGTTCACAAGAGGAATTGAAGACAATGCTAATAGACAATTTTTTTTTATGATCTTTTTATCTTGTGAAACGAACAGCAAAGAAATGAACCTGTGGCTCATGAGGTACATAGAATCAGAATAAGCTTGTTTGTGTATTTGGTCATTTCAAATGAAATGCGTAATAGTGTGTTGAAATGCTATTTCAGTGGACAGTTTAAGAAATAGGGACCTAGATGATCTAGGGAAGAAACAGATGATCTAGAACACTGATGTTCTCTCAACTGGTGGAAAATGGTAGGATCCAGCTACATTATGTAAGAGTAGAGATTTCTCATCTATGGTTCTAGGCAGAAAATCATGCAAGTGCAGTTGCTGATAGGAGCGTAGATGTGTTCTATTAAAGAATGAGACTAGATCCTTGGGCACTAGAGCACTGCTGACCTTTCCTTCTATTATTACCTCAACATCCTTTTATTATATAGGGTACCATTGATATATGTGATGTCAGATTCAAGAAGACATGGAGCTTATACAATTCTTGTGACAATTTGTCTATGACAAATGTAGGTCAATTTCTGACGACTCTATTGTGATTACAACCTTATAGTCAGTAAAATAATTAGAGTTCTTCTTGCCAGTATTTTTCTGTCCTACAATACTAATGAATGAATTCACTGAACAACGTGTACTTAATCTAAGATTAATATATTTTTGTTCATTTCATTGACAGAGCTAATATCTATATAAGACAAAATATGCTGGGAATGATTATAAATGCTTTACAAATACTCTATTACAATATATGACAATGAAAACTGTTGGGTATTCACTAGCATTAGTTTTAGATTAGGAAATTAAAGTGACTGATCTTTTCTTTCTTTTTTTTTTTTTTTTCATTTTGAGTGTTCTGTGTTCTGCCCTTATTTGCTGAAATTTTGAATTTTGAGAATCGAAAAGGAAAATCCTACTGGCTTCAATGTAAATTAATATTTTTCTCTTACCATTCTTTATCACGCAAAATGGCTATTTTCTTCCTCACATATTTTTAGTGCTACAAAAGATTAGGGGAAGATTGAAAAATATTTTTGCTTGGCTTAGTCAGGAGAAAATGTCTTCCCATATAAGTAAATGTTTAATCTCAGAAAAATCTAAATCATTGTTTTGATTTCAAAGAATACCATCACCGAATCTTATCTGGCCATATGGCTTCCATTAGGTAAAGAGGAACAAAAGAAACAAATAAAAATTCATATTCACTTTTTCCAATATGCCTTTCTTCTTGCCTCTTTAACTTCATTTTACTTTATTTTTAAAGATACTATTATATAATATGTAAATGCTAAATAAAAATAAATTTATGCCAATTTTGCAAAAATATGATTGGATTTAAATAATTATTTAATGAACTGTCCCACTAAACATGAACTAATAAGAGAATAATGGTAA
>NW_016813094.1:2135107-2139358 GCF_001698545.2 Rhinopithecus bieti | reverse complement strand
AAAATAAAATAAATAAATAAATAAATAAATAAATAAATAAATAAAGAGTCCCTGCTCTTATAGAATTTACATTATAAGTGAAGAAGATGGAGTACAAGCAAATAAACAAAAAATGTATATATTTTTAAAGTGATATGTGTTATGAAGAAAAAGAAATGAGGGGATTAAGAAAGAATGAGGGTTTCAAGAAAGGGCCTTCTTTTAACTTTGACCTGTTGCCCATGCAACTATCCGGAGAAATGATCATTTGGCCAATGTTAACTGCAAGTTCCATTACCTTAAGTTTAGAGTTGTTGATGACCTTCAAGGTGACCAATATATCTTGCGTGTAAGAGTAAGGAAGAGAATAGTGGGAGATACCTGGCCTCTGGATTCAATATTATGTGGATTTGGTAGGTGATATGATTTGGCTCTGTGTCTCCGCCCAAATCCTATCTGGAGCTGTAATCCCCATGTGTCACGGGTGGGGCCTGATGGGAGGTGATTAAATGCTGAAGGTGGACTTCCCCTTTCTGTTCCTGTGATAATAAGTGAGTTCTCACAAGATCTGGTTATTTGCCAGTGTGTGGCACTTCCCACTTCGCTTTCTCTGTCTCCCTTTCCAGCTCCACGCCTGTAAGAAGTGCTTGCTTTCCCTTGGCCTTCCGCCATGATTCTAAGTTTCTTAAAGCCTCCCAGCCATGCTTCTGTACAGCCTGCAAAACCCTGAGTGAATTAAACCTCTTTTCTTCATAAATTACCCAGTCTCAGGTAGTTCTTTATAGTAATGTGAAAACTGACTAATACAGTAGGCCATGCTGAAAATGTAAGCTTTGGGCTGAGTGGTATGTGAAGATACTTGAGGGCTTGTATGGTATTATGGTATGTTTTGGCTTACATTTTTAAGAGCTTAGAGAATTGAGAGATAATGTGCATAGAATAAAATTCACCCAGACAAGTGCACAGTTAATTGTTAGTTAATTCATATACTAGTACAGCAATTCATATACTAGTACAATTCAATCTAAAAATATTTCCCATCAGCCCGAAACACTTTCTGCTGCCCATTTTTAATCACTCTCTGTTCCCATCTCTCTCCCTAAGAAGTTACAGATATATTTTCTCTATGTATAGTTTTATTGTCTTTCAAACTTTTATATAAATGAGATCATATTGTATAATCTCATTTTGGTCTGGCTTATATCTCGTAGGATGATGTTTTTGAAATTCACCCACATATTCATATTTCATTTCTTTTTTACTATTGGGTAGCATTCACATTTTTTCATACATCTATAGGAAGAATCAGATAGACTGAAGAGTCTGAAGATATGTATCAGCCTTATGCTCTAAGTTTACAAGTAAGGTACCCTGTATTTAAAAAGATCGAACGTCTGAAAAAAATGCACAGCAATAATTGGTGGCTTAGCTGACAATGGTGATGAGTTCTCCTGACTTTTCAGTCAATGTCTTCATGGAATCACTCTCTTTTCATTTCCTTCTGTCTTGTGTCTTCATCTTATATCCATCAGTTATTTATTGATGTGTCTTCACATTCTATGAATTTAGATTTCTAATTCATTACAAATATATTTATTATAATTGGATTTTTATACTGGTTCCGATAAAGGCACAACCCTCCTTCTTCTTAATTCTATTTTATGTTTCATCTATTTTATATTTCCCTCAGCCCAGAGAAAACATCTTAGATGTTTTACTCTGTCATATACCGTGAAACAATGTTAACTTTTATTACCTATTTTATAGGATTTACATTTAAGTGTGTAATCTGTTTTGCTAGTTTAATAATATTTATATTTTAAACCTTGCACTTGTTCATTTCACTGATTAAATTTATTTTATTTATTTTATTTTTTATTTATTACATTTATTTTCTAATCACCTATTTAGTTTTGACTTGTCACTTGCCATCATTTAAATCCTCTATCTTAATAATCTTCATTTTACAGACTTCTTGCTTCAAGGATATTCTTTTTATTAAAATATTCTACCAGCATAACCTTGAACACAACTTTATTACACCAATCACAAACTGCCAACTAGTAGTTTGAATAAGGATGCTGACAGATTGGATTTATCTATACAGCTTTTTTATTTTATTAAAGCAAATATATAAATACTGATAGAATTCTGAATTAATAACAAATCTGATAGTACTTGAAGAACATGAGAATTGTGGTAGAATCCGAGTTTAGTTTTCGATATTTTTCTGCTGACAATTTTCGAGACTTATCCACTTGTCTTCTCCTTCTGCCCATAGCTGGGTAAGCTCGGAACAAAGTCTGAGTACTCCCTCATTTGGCCCTGGCAAGAGGTTCAAACCCCGCAAGACCATGCCTGCCATTGGGAACCTTATGCCTAGCCCCACTTCTTAACCACAATAAAAAACCGTAGGCCAGTCTCCTTTTCCTACACTCTTAAGCCATGTTCAGACTAACTTGAGAGGCTTTCTGTGCCCTCACCAGAAACCTTTACTATATGATTAATAAACCTTTAAATACCTTTATCTTTGTGTTTTATGTATGTGTCTGACATCACCAGTTTCAACATAGAAACCAAATTTTGAATGAGATCCACCCTGTCTCTGCAGGATGTCCAATGCACCAAGACTTTGCAGAAATAAGACATCTCACTTTTGTGTAATATATGCATATTAAATCATGAGTTTTCTCATTTGTTTATTATGTGCAAATCCCAATGGGCATTTAATTTTGCAACAGACTACTTTAACATCTATAGTAGTCTGCATTTTTTATCATTCCTGGTTTATTGAAAATGACCCATGCACTTTCCAACAACATCAGATGGAACCACAAATCATTAACTAAAAAAAGTAGTGTTTGGGAGAAAGGCTAATAATAGTGATTAGAATGAAGTACAAGGAAAAGCTTTGTTCCCTGAAAGATAGCTATGTGATTGACGCTTTCCCTTTCCTTGAGGGTTATGGCTTATTGCTGTTGTTGTTATTGTTCTAATTCCAAAGCTACCTCACTGAGAAAGGCCCAGTTCAGGCTTTATATGAGACATTAATTTGAAATTATTACTCTGACATATGCTAAAACATTGAAAACATCAGAATTTTAAAATGTTAATATATTGTACTTCAATTCTGCAAAATAATTCGATATTATTTCATACGAGCACTTACTCCCATAGTCAGTAGAGAGTAACCCAATATTCTAGTATCAGACAATGGTTAATAAGAGTAACACTTTTGAAAGATTAAATACACTTAATATCCAAGTCATTTCTGGAAAAAACAATAGGGATTTCTGCACTACCTAATTATTGAATCATTTAAAATTACTCCCTTTTATCAATTACATCTGTGCTTTTAATTGTGACGAAAATAAAACAATTATAAAGGAAAACACTTAAATAAGATGAAAACAAAACGTGGACCAAATTAAAAATTTCTTGATATCCTTAGTTATTGTATGTATTTGTCTGTTTTCTTGTTGCTGATAAAGACATATGACACGGGGTAATTTATAAAGGAAAGAGGTTTAATGGACTCACAGTTCCACATGGCTGGGGAGGCCTCACAATCATGGCAGAACACAAAGGAGAAGCGAATGAAAATCTTACATGGCAGCAGGCAAGAGGGCATGTTCAGGGGAACTCCTGTTTATATAACCATCCGATCTTATGTGACTTATTTACTTTTGTGAGAACAGAATGAGAGAAACCCATCCCTACGATTCAGTTACCCCGCACAGGGTCCCTCCCATGACACATGAGGATTATTACAGTTCAAGGTGAGATTTGGGTGGGGACACAGAGCCAAACCGTATCATTTTGCCACTGAATCAACGAATTAGTGCATATGAAGAAGACAGAATAACTCCTGGTCTTTTTATTTTGAATAGTTTCCCATATTTTCCCCATCACTTCAGACAAGAATTACATAAAATATTATTAAAATTCATTAAGATAACTATGGTTTTAAGTGAGATGTTTAGAATATTCAGATATAGTTTGTATAAATAACTGAAACTAACCAGAATAATAATAAAAAAAATGAGCATCACAGAAAAACTTACAATTGTGAAATACTGCAGGAGTAAATAACTCCAAAGATAATTAAATACAATGTAGTTTTAATACACGATAATATTATTAATGAAAATGTGATGTTTTAATCAACCAAAAAAACCCAAAAAACTCCAAGGAAGATATAACACAATTTCACAAGATTCAAAGTGAATATTTTTATTTTATACTATGACGCTTTACAATTAGTTTGTCTAA
>NW_016813094.1:2072391-2132032 GCF_001698545.2 Rhinopithecus bieti | reverse complement strand
AAATTATATATATTATTATATAATTTTTCTGATTATAAAGTGTATTTCCATTGTGCCTACCTTAGAAAATATATCTAAGTATAAGAAGAAAAATAAGAGTATTATATATTCTAATTACTTCAGTTTTCAGATATGCATATATATTTAGTATTTTAAAATTATGTTTAATATTTTATTATATATCTAAAACTTAACAAAATTAATAGCATTTTTGAAAAAATCCACTAACATCAAAACAGTTGACATAAAAAATTGACATTTCATTGTCTAACTTGAATTTCTTATTAGTAGTATTAAAAATAGAAAGGATGAGGACATAGTACTTTATAGTTTCTAGTATTTATATTAATCATCTGTTCTTGTTGTTACCTAGCCCCAGTATGTTAGGGGATATTGTTTTGTGGATTTTTTTTTTTTTGGTGGAGTAAATTTTAAGACATTTTAATATATTAAGTGACTGGTTTTTGTTTTTGTTTGCTTGTTTGTTTTAGATGGAGTCTCGCTCTGTTGCCCAGGCTGGAGTGCAATGGCATGATCTCTGCTCACTGCAAGCTCTGCCTCCTGGGTTCACACCATTCTCCTGCCTTAGTCTCCCGAGTAGCTGGGACTACAGGTGCCCAACACCACGCCTGGCTAATTTTTGTATTTTTAGTAGAGACGGGGTTTCACCCTGTTAACCAGGATGGTTTCGATCTCCTGACCTCATGATCCGCCCACCTCGGCCTCCCAAAGTTCTGGGATTACAGGCGTGAGCCACCGTGCCCGACCGAGAATCACTCTTAAGATTTTCTTTCTATCTGTTTGAGAGACTAGACTATGCTGTGATATTCTTGTGGAGTTTAAAATGTTTCACTTCATTCATTACGTTAGAAATTTGAAGAATATTTTACTACATAATTTGTAATCATTTTTCTAGTAGTTCATCATTTTGATACTATGAAATGCAGTATATCTTTATTTTGAAAGTGTTCACCATTATAAACAAAGAAAAATCAATCATAGTTTTTATAAAATGAGACTCCGTATGTTGCTTTAAAATAAATTTATAAAATTAGAAAGTTTAATAGAAAATAAAATTTAAAATTTTAGTTTATGCTAACAAAGAACATTTTAGTTTATGCTAACAAAGGCATAATACTTTACATTTCCTCCAATAATTTAGAAATCTTTTCATTCAGCCACTATTTATTTGTTATTATGAACCACATTTTAACCTTTTTCTGTTTATTTGAGAGATACAAATCTCATTCTAAATTTGAATATTAATATCTTAGTTTATATTTCCTTAAAAACCAGAGATAGCCATAATATAATCAATTTTAAATATGCTAGTATAAGATAAAAATTTAATATTTTCCTGTGGTCAAATTTTCTGATCTTTGTCATAACAATATTATATGAAGGAAGTAGCTTGCTATTACTAAAAAATGTTGTATCTCTTATAATCTTAAATGTGTCACTATACTCAAAGCTCAGCATAATTCTATAGTAATATTTGGAACTGCAGGTTTTACACAGAATCTTAACTTATATATTTTAAAAGAACCATATTTATGTTACAATTGTTCCATTTATATCAAATAAATGTATTCACTCCCTTATGTCACACCCTTTACACATTATCTGGGTGACAATGACTTTATTACTCCTTTAAATATAAATACTGCTCTAGAATTACGGATGAAATCACTAATATACACAGATGCTATGAGCAACATCCTGGTTATTTAAAATGTGTGTAAAAGATAAAAAATAACTTTGTATTAGATAATGCATGGTGTCATGCCATATCACTATCTAAAACGAACTTGTTATGGATAAAGCAATCCTCTTTGACAATTTGTTTGCAAGTGAACGACTCATCCATTGTCCATGCCATTTGTTTACTTCTGCATAAAATAACAAATTACATATTTAGAATCATGACATTTTACACAGAAATGAAAATTATATTTCAGTGAATATTCTTGAGTCTTATTTTGATACTTGGAAGTTGTCATAAATAGAAATTTCACCCATCTTTAGTTTACACTATTGCATACACATTTTGCAAGAGTATTTTCCTGTCTTTCACATCAAAATCATTTGTTATTCACCAGTGTTCATGAAACTAGCCATTTATTGGATCCTCTAATGTCAGGTACCTTTATGCACTTTGCAAGTGTTTGTGTATTTAATTCTCATAGTATCTCTATGAGGGAGACGTTATTTTTACATCCATTTACAGGTGAAGTAATAGAGGTCCAAGAATCCTGAGAATTGTCTCAGATAGCGCAGCCAGTATGTGTCACAGCTGGGTTCTTACCCACTCCACAATGTTTGCCTCTTTGGGAATACAGTAAAGCAATGAGATAGATCTAAATAATCACAGAAGAAAATCACTCAAATATTTTATTAATGTATTATGTTATGGCATTTAAATTTAATAATCATAATTATTTGTCAAGACAAATCATAAACGTTTTTTCCAGAACTAAAACAGCTGATATCCGTATCATTACTGGAGGTCTAAAGTTCAAGTTGTGATATATTTGAAAAGTAAAGTTTATATTTGAAAAGTGAAATATATTTGAAGAAAACTGCACTATAATATAGTCTTCAAAAGATTCTTATCCAGACACTTCCCCTGCATCTTTTTTATTCTCTCTACCACCTTTGCATGATGCATTGAATTTCCCTGCAATCTGAGTAAGTCTGTTTTGGGTTGCTATAAAGAAATACCTGAGACTTGGTAATTCATAAAGAAAAGAGGTTTATTTGGCTCTTAGTTCTGCAAACTGTACAAGAATCATGGCACCCGCATCTGCTTCTGGTGAGACCTCAGGAAGCTTTTTAGGAAATGTGGAGGGGGAGGGGAGCCAGCATGTCACATAATGAGAGTGAGCAAGGGAGAAAGTGAGGCGGTCCGAGACTGTTTTAAACAACCAGTTCTCATGAGAACTAATAAAGCAAGAACTTGATCATCACTAAGGGGATGGCATAAGCCATTCCTAAAGAATCTGCCCCCATGACCCCAATACCTCCCTCAGCAGTCCTCACCTCCAACGTTGGGGATTACATTTCAGCATAAGATTTAGAGGGAACAAACATCCAAACTCTATCATGGTCTTCATCTCCAAACCCACAAGCATTGTTTGTTTGTTTGTTTGTTTATTTATTTATTATACTTTAAGTTCTAGGGTACATGTGCATAACGTGCAGGTTTGTTACATATGTATACTTGTGCCATGTTGGTGTGCTGCACCCATCAACTCATCAGCAACCATCAACTCATCACTTACATCAGGTATAACTCCCAGTGCAATCCCTCCCCCCTCCCCCCTCCCCATAATATGCCCCAGTGTGTGATGTTCCCCTTCCCAAGTCCAAGTGATCTCATTGTTCAGTTTCCACCTATGAGTGAGAACATGCAGTGTTTGGTTTTCTGTTCTTGTGATAGTTTGCTGAGAATGATGGTTTCCAGCTGCATTCATGTCCCTACAAAGGACACGAACTCATCCTTTTTTATGGCTGCGTAGTATTCCATGGTGTATATGTGCCACATTTTCTTAATCCAGTCTGTCACTGATGGACATTTGGGTTGATTCCAAGTCTTTGCTATTGTGAATAGTGCCGCAATGAACATATGTGTTCAATGGTATTTCATTGTCATTTTGATTTGCATTTCTCTAATGACCAGTGATGATGAGCTTTTTTTCATACATCTTGGCCGCATAAATGTCTTCTTTTAAGAAGCGTCTGTTCGTATCCTTCGCCCACATTTTGATGGGTTTGTTTTTTTCTTGTAAATTGGTTTAAGTTTCTTGTAGATTCTGGATATTAGCCCTTTGTCAGATGGATAGATTGCAAAAATTTTCTCCCATTCTATAGGTTGCCTGTTCACCCTGATGATAGTTTCTTTTGCTGTGCAGAAGCTCTTTAGCTTAATTAGATCCCATTGTCAACTTTGGCTTTTGTTGCCATTGCTTTTGGTGTTTTAGTCATGAAGTTTTTGCCCATGCCTTTGTCCTGAATGGTATTGCCTAGGGTTTCTTCTAGGGTTTTTATGGTTTTGGGTCTTATGTTTAAGTGTTTAATCCATCTGGAGTTAATTTTTGTATAATTTTTGTATAATGAGTTCAGTTTCAGTTTTCTGCATATGGCTAGCCAGTTTTCCCAACACCATTTGTTAAATAGAGATTCTTTTCTCCATTGCTTGTTTTTGTCAGGTTTGTCAAAGACCAGATGGTTATAGATGTGTGTTGTTATTTCTGAGGCCTCTGTTCTGTTCCATTGGTCTATAAATCTGTTTTGGTACCAGTACCATGCTGTTTTGATTACTGTAACCTTGTAATATAGTTTGAAGCCAGGTAGCGTGATACCTCCAGCTTTGGTCTTTTGGCTTAGGATTGTCTTGGCTATACAGGCTCATTTTGGTTCCATATGAAATTTAAAGTAGTTTTTTTTCTAATTCTGTGAAGAAAGTCAATGGTAACTTGATGGGGATAGTATTGAATCTATAAATTACTTTGGGCAATATGGCCATTTTTATGATATTGATTCTTTCTATCCATGAGCATGGAATGTTTTTCCGTTTGTTTGTTTCCTCTCTTATTTCCATGAGCAGTAGTTTGTAGCTTTCCTTGAAGAGGTCCTTCACATCCCCTGTAAGCTGCATTCCTAGGCATTTTATTCTCTTTGTAGCAATTGTAAATGGAAGTTCACTGATGATTTGGCTCTCTGTTAGTGTATTATTGGTGTATAGGAATGCTTGTGATTTTTGCACATTGATTTTGTATCCTGAAACTTTGCTGAAGTGGCTTATCAGCTTAAGGAGATTTTGAGCTGAGACAATGAGATTTTCTAAATATACAGTTATGTCATCTGCAAACAGAGACAATTTAATTTCTTCCTCTCTTCCTATTTGAATACCCTTTGTTGCTTCCTCTTGCCTGATTGCCCTGACCAGAACTTCCAATATTATGTGGAACAGGAATGGTGAGAGAGGGTATCCTTGTCTTTTGTCGGTTTTCAAAGGGAATGCTTCCAGCTTTTGAGCATTCAGTGTGATATCAGCTGTGGGTTTGTCATAAATACTTCTTATTATTTTGAGATATGTTCCAGTTTATTGAGAGTTTTTAGAATGAAGGAGTGTTGAATTTTGTTGAAGACCTTTTCTGCATCTATTGAGATAATCATGTAGTTTCTATCATTGATTCTGTTTATGTGATGGATTATGTTTATTGATGTGCCTATGTTGAACCAGCCTTGCAACCCAGGGATGAAGCCAACTTGACCATGGTGGATAAGCTTTTTGATATGCTACTGGATTTGGTTTGCCAATACTTTATTGAGGATTTTTGCATTGATGTTCATCTGGGCCATTGGCCTGAAATTTTCTTTTTTTTGTTGTGTCTCTGCCAAGTTTGGGTATCCTGATGATGGTGGCCTCATAAAATGAGTTAGGGAGAAGTCTTTCTTTTTCTATTGTTTGGAATAGTTTCAGAAGGAATGGTACCATCTCCTCTTTGTACCTCTGGTAGAATTCAGCTGTGAATCCGTCAGGTCCCGGGCTTTCTTAGGTTGGTGGGCTATTAATTACTGCCTCAATGTCAGAAGTTGTTATTGATTTATTCAGGGATTTGGCTTCTTCCTGGTTTAGTCTTGGGAGGGTGTATGTGTCCAGAAGTTTATCACTTTCCTCTGGATTTTCCAGTTTATTTGCATAGAGGTGTTTACAGTATTTTCTGATGGTAGTTTGTATTTCTGTGGGATCAGAGGTGATATCTCCTTTATCATTTTTTGATGTGAGTATTAATTATTCTCGCTTTTCTTCATTATTAATCTGGCAAATGGTCTATCTAGTTTGTTAATCTTTTCAAAGAACCAGCTCCTGGATTCACTGATTTTTTGAAGGGTTTTTCGTGTCTCTATCTCTTTCAGTTCGGCTCTGATCTTAGTTATTTCTTGTCTTCTGCTAACTTTTGAATTTGTTTGCTCTTGCTTCTCTAGTTCTTTTAATTGTGATGTTAGAGTGTTGATTTTAAATCTTTCCCGCTTTCACCTGTGGGCATTTCGTGCTAGAAATTTCCCTCTAAACACTGCTTTAGCTGTGTCCCAGAGATTCTGGTATTTTATATCTTTGTTCTCACCGGTTTCAAATAATTTATTTGTTTCTGTCTTAATTACTGTATATATCCAGCAGTCATTCAGGAGCAGGTTGTTCAGTTTCCATGTAGTTGTTCAATTTTGAGTGAGTTTCTTAATCTTGAGTTCTAATTTGACTGCACTGCGGTCTGAGAGACTGTTACGATTTTTGTTATTTTGTGTTTGCTTAGGGGAGTTTTACTTCCAATCGTGTGATCAATTTTAGAATAAAAGTGATGTGGCGCTGAGAAGAATGTATATTCTGTTGATTTGGGGTGTAGGGTTCTGTAGATGTCTATTACGTCCACTTGATTCAGAGCTGAGTTCAAGTCCTGAATATCCTTGTTAATTTTCTGTCTCGATCTGTCTGTTTAATATTGACGGCGGGATGTTAAAGTCTCCCATTATTATTGTTTGGGAGTCTGCGTCTTTTTGTAGGTCTCTGAGAACTTGCTTTATGAATCTGGTTACTCCTGTATTGGGTGCATATATATTTAGGATAGTTAGCTCTCCTTGTTACATTAATCCCTTTACCATTTTGTAATGCCCTTCTTTGTCTTTTTTGTTATTTGCTGGTTTAAAGTCCATTTTATCAGAGACTAAGATTACAACCCCTGATTTTTTTGCTTTCCATTTGCTCGGTAAATATTCCTTCATCCCTTTATTTGGAGCCTATGTGTGTCTTTGCACGTGAGATGGGTCTCCTGAATAGAGCACACTGATTGGTCTTAACTCTTTATCCAATTTGCTTGTCTGCATCTTTTAATGGGGGCGTTTAGCCCATTTATATTTAAGGTTAATATTGTTATGCGTGCATCTGATTCTGTCATTATGATCCTAGCGGGTTATTTTGCCCATAAGTTGATGCAGTTTCTTCATAGTATCGATGGGTCTTTACAATTTCATATGTTTTTGCAGTGGCTGGTACTGGTTTTTCCTTTCCTTATTTAGTGCTTCCTTCAGGAGCTCTTGTAAGGCAGACCTAGTGGTTCCAAAATCTTTCAGCATTTGCTATTCTGTAAAGGATTTTATTTTTCCTTTGCTTATGAAGCTTAGTTTGACTGGATATGAAATTCTAGGTTGAAAATTCTTTTCTTTAAGAATGTTGAATATTGGACCCCCACTCTCTTTTGTCTTGTAGGGTTTCTGCCAAGAGATCCACTGTCAGTCTGATGGGCTTCCCATTGTTGGTAATTTCTCTCTGGCGGCCCTTAACATTTTTTTCTTCATTTCAACCTTGCTGAATCTGACGATTATGTGTCTTGGGGTTGCTCTTCTCGAAGAGTATCTTTGTGGTGTTCTCTGTATTTCCTGAATTTGAATGTTGGCCTGTCTTGCTAGGTTTGGGAAGTTCTCCTAGATAATACTCTGAAGAGTGTTTTCCAACTTGGTTCCATTCTCCCGTCACTTTCAGTTACACCAATCAAACATAGGTTTGTTCTTTTCACATAGTCCCATATTTCTTGGAGGCTTTGTTCGTTTTCATTCTTTTTTCTCTAATCTTGTATTCATATTTTATTTCATTCAATTCATCCTTAATGTCTGATATCCTTTCTTCTGCTTGATCAGTTCGGCTACTGATAGTTGTGTATGTTTCATGAAATTCTCGTGCTGTGTTTTTCAGCTCCATCAGGTCTTTTATGTTCTTCTCTAAATTGGTTATTATAGTTAGCAATTCCTCTAACCTTTTTCTCAAGGTTCTTAGCTTCCTTGCATTGGGTTAGAACATGCTCCTTTAGCTCAGAGGAGTTTGTAATTACCCGCCTTCTGAAGCCTACTTGTGTCAATTCATCAAACTCTTTCTCCATCCAGTTTTGCTCCCTTGCTGGCGAGGAGTTGTGATCCTTTGGAGGAGAAGAGACATTCTGTTTTTTGGAATTTTCAGCCTTTTTGTTCTGGTTTTTCCTTATCTTCGTGGATATCTACCTTTGGTCTATGATGTTGGTGATCTTCAGGTGAGGTTTTTGTGTGGACGTCTTTTTTGTATGTAAATAAATATACACATATGTATTCTTAATATAGTGTATGAATATACTAAATATAGTATATTCATATATTTGTATATTTTTCTATAGTATATTTCTTTTAAATCAATTTTAATATTGATTTATTTTAACTCTATTATATTGTGCATTAAATACATATTTTAAGCATTATTAGAAGAATACAATATTTTCTTGAAGTTATTTTTCATTTTCTGTGTGTGTTTTTTTGTTTGTTTGTTTGTTTGTTTTGAAAACAGAGTCTCGCTCTGTCACCCAGGCTGGAGTGCAGTGGCACGATCTCGGCTCACTGCAAGCTCCGCCTCCCGAGTTCACGACATTCTTCTGCCTCAGCCTCCCTAGTAGCTGGGACTACAGGTGCCCACTGCCATCCTGGGCTAAATTTTGTATTTTTAGTAGAGACAGGGTTTCACAGTGTTAGCCAGGATGTTCTCCTGACCTTGTGATCTGCCCATCTTGGCCTCCCAAATTGCTGAGAATAGTCGTAAGCCACCGCGCCTGGCCCTGTGTTTTTAAATTAAAATTATACTTTAAATTCCTATTTCCTGCCTGTCTATGAATGACTTTCTGAATTGCCTTTTCTACAAGTATCAACTACTCACCCTTCATTGTTAATAAAGTAGTAATCTTATTCCCTTTATTGTTTGCTTTATTAAATTCTCTGTCACCCACAATATGCAAAGATATTTGAAACAGATTGTGTGCTACTTTGTTGTGTTTTCAGCAGATGTCTAGTTAATTGGAACTTCTTCTAATCAGGCCAACTGTGTTGATTTCCTAGAAATATAGAAAGATTACAACCATACATTTTCTCTGTTTGAAGTCCCAGCTTCAAAAAACCTATATAAACTGTCCACCAATTACACTGTATATTGCATGCACTTATACACACACATTTATACACACATATATAAAATCTCTTTTAATAAAAGTAAAACTCTTTATTGCTTTGTTGGTGGATCCTCCTCACATTCATATAAGGGAAAAATGGTGCAGCTTTGGAGGAGAATCATGAAAATGTCAAAAGTGGAAGAAAGAGGTAATACTCAAATCACTATATGACAATATAGGAACAAGAGATCAAGTTTAAAATATATGATTTTTCTAACATGCATGACTTTGGGAGTTGAAAAAAGTAAATAAAGGAGTTCATACTTTTCATGTCATAAATTGGGAGTAGATTCATGATCATCAACATTTTAAATAACAATGTTTTCTCACATATTTGTACAGAAACATAATTTCATAGGTTCTGATAATGTGTTATAGTAGAAATATGATTTAATAAAATTTAATAAATTTATATATAATACAAATGAAAAAATGAAGTTTGTGATTTTAGCATCTATGTGTATATTCCCAGCTCAGACTTCTCCATGGAACTCATGATTTGTGTTTTCAGTTGCCCCCTTGTTAACACTGCATGGATATCATTCTTGTGTTCAAAGCCCTCTGATGGCTTTCCAGTTCACTCTGTTGTGGACTGAATGTTTGTGTCCTTTACTCCAGGTCATATGTTGAAACCCTACTCCTCAATGAGATGTTGTTAGAGGGTGAAGTAATTAGGATTAGATGATGTCATGAAAGCAGAGCCCTCAAGAATGGGATTAGCGTCTTCCTAAGAGTCCCAAGAAAGCTTGCTTCTGTCTCTGCTCCATCATGTAAGGGTACAACTAGAAGTTGGCAGTCTTCAACCCATAAGACGGCCACTATCAAAACTTGTCCATGAACTTATCATTTCCAGAGCTGTGAGAAATAAATTTTCGTTGTTTGTAAACCACCAGTCTATAGTATTTTATTGTAGCAGTCCTTCTGAAGAACTAAGATATACTGTAAGTGAAAGCCTGAAGTATTACCCAAACCACATTGTGTGTGTGTTCTGTATTCAAAAGTAATGAACCCTGTATATCTGTGCTTTGCAATGTGTTTTTCAGTTTCTCTCTTTAAGACAGAACTAATTTCTTAACCTCTTGCATCTAGATTGGTCTTATGATTTATTTTAGCCTAATGGAATATATCTGAAGTAATGGTGTAACGCTTTTGAGCCTACAACTCAAGATGCCTTTCTCACTACTATTATCTTTCTTGGGCACCTGCCTTCTCCATGAGAAGAAACTGACTAGGCCTTATGGAAAATAAGAGATCATTTGGAGTTGAGCCCATCAGTCCCAGCCAAGGACATGCTAGCCTAGCCTACACGCAGGGAAATCCAAAATCTGTGAAAATATATGCCAACAAATTTAGTAAAGTTGCTTGCCTGATTTACAGCCAAATGCAGACACGAGTGAGTCTAGACAAAATCTAACAGTATATACAGAAGACCCAGAGACACATGAGCTATATACATGATTTTGTTTTATATAAAGCTCACAACTGGGTTTTGTTTTGTTTTGCTTTTGTTCTCTGCTATTTTGAGATCAATTGCACAACAAAAGTACTACAGTTAATAAGAATATAATATCTATTCAAAATTGCTGAGAGTTGATTTCAAATGTCTCACTACAAAAAAAGATTGGTGAGGGGATGGATATGTTAATTAGCTTAATTTAATCAGTCCACATTGTATACATACATCAAAACATCAAACAGTAACCCACAAATATATACAATTGTTATTTATCAATTAAAATAATATTTCTAAAAAGAAAGATATCTGGTATGTTGTAAATGATCAAAATAATTAAATAACTGAGAATAGATTTTAAATTCTAATTGCAATATTTTTTCAATAGAATATGTGACTTTCAAATGGTTTCTATTAGTTTTATAATGAATTCTTTTCTGAGCACAGTTTGAATACTCATTTTCAGGGGAAAAAAACAGGTTCTGAGTATAAATTGTAGAATCATTAATGCACATCAGAATGGCAAAATGTTAAAATTGTAATATAATTTTCTGAGAATATAAGATTCAGAATTTTCATTGGTTGCTGGAATGTGTATGTTCTGATGAAAACATTCTGGAGATCAGAATGGTAGTAATAAGTTAAGCTAAATATGTTTGCTTTACATCCCAGCAATCTTCTCCTAAGTAAATATCCAAGATGAATTCTTAAAGTGTCTAAAGAAACATTTAGTAGAATGTTAACCATAGCTTTGTTAAATGTGTGATTGCAGAGGCAATTCAGTAATTCACCAGAAGTAGAATGAAAAAATAGCATTTGGTAGATGTACACTCCTGAATATTATGGGAATCAGCAGCATCATTGTAGAGGTACAGTTGAATGACAGGAGAAAATCTTAAAATCATGCTTCAAAAAATAGAATAAAATCTATATCACGTCACCATTTTATTTCATAAATTAAAATATATAACCATAGAATTTACACATTTTACAGTAATGTACACAAGTAAAAAGATTTCCATCAAATACATTAAGATAATTTCTTATGGTGTAATAGAGAAATGGAAACAGTGAATAGGAATAAAGTAGAGTACATGTGGATAAATGAAATGTTAGGATTTTGTGCAGATCAATGTTAACATGCCATACACTGCCTATGATTGTCTGAATCTGAGGTCTAAAATCACATAAAAAATAATAAAAGATAACAAGGTGAATGGGAAGTTAAACAATGTCAGTTCTGTGAATTACAGGATTTTTTTGTAGGAGAAATAACACCCACAAAAAATTGATATATGATTTTTACAATATGTCTTGAAATTTCAGGTAGAAGAAGGCTGACTCGTTTCTGTTTTGCAAGAGGAATTTATTGTGCTCATTTCCCATTGTAAATTTACATAGTCATACATTATTCATATTAGCAATTTATCTTTTAAGTGTGTAGGTGAATCTGAGAAAATTGATTGAATATTTGTGGGGAAATCTTTAGAACTACTTGAGAAAAGCATAGGACTCAAAAACCCTCAAATAGTTCAGAAGTTTTTATTTGATTACCAATGTTTGCTATTACATTTCAAGGATTGCTCTCTGTCTGCCTAATTTAACACAGAATGGATGTTCCTGGGCTGATTTGTGTTCCATGATTATACTTATTATAGTAAATCTAATGATATTGTCCATTGAAAATTTATATAGTTGACTCTCTGTAACCTCAGGTTTTGCATATGCGAATTCAACCAACCACGGATGAGAAGTATTTGAAAAAAAATTTAAAAATACAAATAAGAAGTACTGTATAACAATTATTTATGTAGGATTTACACTGTATTAAGTATTATAAGTATTCTAAAGATGATTTAAAGTACACGAGAGGATGTGAATAAGATAGATGCAAATACCATGACAATTTCTGTAAAGGACTTGAGTATCCATAGATCTTGGTAGAAAGGTGCCCTGAAACCAATCCCCACCCCCCGCAAATATTAAGATATGACTGTGATTTAAGATGTTTAATTTATTCCATATATACTTCCAGTTTTCACCATGCTATTTTTTTTCTTTCCATAAAGCTGGATATTCTCTTGAGATTTCTGCCTTGACTTATGTGTTATTTAGAAGTACGTTATTTAATCTCTATGTATTTTATGAGATTACGTAAGTTCCAGCTGTTTTCTGTTTTAATTTTAGTTCAATTGCCTCGTGAACTGAGGGTAAAATTGTAAGATTTCTATTTTTAAAAAAATGTGTTAAGATTTTCTAATGACCTGGAATATGGTTTATCTTGGTAAATGTTTCATGTGAGCTTGAGAAGGATGTGTGTTATGCTGTTGTTGCCTAAAATGTTTATATATGTCGATCATATCAATTTGATTGATTGTGTTGTTTTGAAGTATGTGTTTAGAGACTTATTTCCTGCTGGATCTGTTCAAAGATAGAAAGATATTAAAGTCTCCAATTATAATACTGGATTCATCTATTTTTTCTGGTGTTCTAATCACTTTTTGCCCTATATATTTTGATGGTCTATTGTTAGGCACATACACCTTAAGGATTGTTATGTGCTCAGGAAGAATTGACTCCTTTAGCATTATTTTGGCCTACTTTATGTCTGACAACATTCCTTGCTTTGAAATTACTCTGCCTGAAGCTATTATTGCTAATCTCACTTTCTTTTGCTTAGTGTTAGCATGGCATATATTTCTCCATTCATTTATCTTTAACCTGTTGGTGTCTTTATCTTTAAAGTGTTTCCTGTAGACAACACAGAGTAATTGAATCTTTTTTTTTTTTTTTTTTTTTTTGGATCCAGTCTTAAAAATATGTATCTTTTAAGTAGTGCATTTAGACCATTGATATTTAAGGATATAGGTGGAATAATATCTAACAATTTTTTTTACTGTTTTCTATTTGTTTTTATTTTTCTTTGTTCCTTTCTGGTCTTCCACTCTTTGTCTGCCTTTTATGCTTTTAAGTGACCATTTTATAACATTCCATTTTCTCTTCTTTTTAAATATATTAATTGTACTCATTTCCTAGTCAATTTTTTGGTGGTTGACCTAGAATTTTTAATACACATCTATAACTAATTCAACCCACTCTCAGATAACACTGTATCACTTCACAGGTACTGCTAGTAATACAAATAACAAAGTAACAAAATAACCAAACATTTATAATTTCACTCTTCTGTCACCTGTATCATTGTTGATATTTATTTCACCTATACAAAAGCACAAACACACTCAGACACACACACACACACACGCAGATAACATCATTGCTGAAACAAAACTCCAGGAAGCTCAGAGAACTTCAGTTATATACATATATATAATGCCATATATTTTAAAACATGTACGTAGGCATATATAGTTGATTCATGAACAGTAGCGTTTGAGTGACACTGACCCTCCATATGGTAGAATATTTGTAAATAACTTTTGACTGTTAAAAGTTAACTACAAATAGCCTACTGTTGATTGGAATCCTTGCCAAAAACAAAAACCATGAATTAACATGTATTTTGTATGTTTTGTGTATTATATGTTGTATTCTTACAACAAATTAAGGTAGACCAAAGGAAATGTTATTAAGAAATGTATAAGAAGGATAAAATATATTTACTATTCATTAAATGGAAGTGGATCATCATAAAGGTCTTCATCCTCATTGTGTTCACACTGATAAGGCTCAGGGAGAAGACGAAGAGAAGAGATTGGTATTACTGTTTTATGGGTGGCAGAAGTGAAAGAAAATATGCATATAAATTGACCTGTCTTGTTCAGATTGATGTTGCATAAGATTAAACTACATATGCATATATATTTGAATGCATTGAGAACACCGAGCATATAAATGTGTATATATGCATACATAATGAAACACATTGTTTCTATTTTTTTTAGAAAACTGTCTGTTAGATCAATTAAGAATAAAGACAACAAAAACTTTTATTTTATATTTAATCATTCCTTCTCAGGTGCTCTTTTTAAAACGTAGATCTGAATTTCTGACACTTTTTTTCCTTCTCTCTAAGTACTTTCTTTTAACACTGCTTGCAAGACAGATCAACTCGTAACAAATACTTTCATTCTTTTTTTTTTTTTTTTGAGTTGGAGTCTCTCTTTATTGCCAGCCTGGAGTGCAGTGGCATGATATCGGCCCACTGCAACCTCCATCTCTTGGATTCAAGCGATTTTCCTGTCTCAGCCTCCCAAGTAGCTGGGACTACAGGCGCACACCACCATGCCCAGCTAATTTTTGTATATTTAATAGGGACGAAGTTTCACCATGTTGGCCAGGATGGTCTCGATCTCTTGACCTCATGATCTGCCCACCTCGGCCTCCCAATGTGCTTGGATTACAGGTCTGAAATAAATACTTTCAATTTTTATTCATCTTAGAAAGTCTTCATTTCCCCTTCAGTTTTGAAGAATAATTTCATAAAGTACTGAATTCTAGATTGGTGGTTTTTTGTTATTGTTGTTGTTCTCTGTTTCTCAATACTTTAAATATTTCACTTCACTGTCATCTTTCTTGCAATGTTTTTGTATTTAATTTTTATTTTTGCTCCTCTGTAGGTAATTTTTTCTCCTGTAGCTTCTTTCGGAATTTTTGCTTCATCTGTCATTTTTTTGTAATATCAAATTGATATGTCTATTTGTAGTTTTCCAGCATTTATCTAACATGGTGCCCTCGGAGCTCACTGGATCTGTCGTTTGATATCTGGCATTAATTTTGGAAAATTCTCAGTAATTTTATTGCTTCAAATATTTCACCTGTTTTTTTTTTTCCTCTTCCTTCTCCTTTTGGCATTCTAAATACAGGTGTTCCTTGGTTTTTAATAAAGTTATGTCCCACAACTTTTAATAAACTATGTTCTAGTTATGGTAGAACAATATTCAATTGTTTTGAGCCAATATTCCATATCACATATTTATTGGCATGCATATGTTTGTGTAAAAATATGATGCTACTCAATGTTTCATTATTTATTAGAAATCATGTGAAACAACTTAAGTTTCTATCTAAAGAGAGCTGGAAGGGAATCACTTCTTGGATGACTTGGTATGTATCTTAAATAATTTGATCCTCCATTTATGTGACAAGAACACTGAAAAAAATAGTCAAGATAAACTTTTCCATACTCTTTAAATTGGTAAAAGGCTTACAAAATCTGAGGAGCATTTATTCAAAGTAAAACACAAGCTTCTTGGCATTTTAACTTACATTATTCTTTTTACACTATCCCAGTTTCTTGGGAGCTTTGAAAATCAACAGGTAGCACAATAAACAGGAGACTCTGAAAACCACCAGCTTAATGGCCACTGAAAAGTTCAAAGTGGATTTGAATTTTCCCCAAAGCACCACTCTAGATAGCTGTAACTATCTAAATAGGTGAAACAGAGAGAATATTTTTAGTCTGTGACTCTATTCTGTATGGCATGTAATAGTAGATATATGACACTATACATTTGTCAAAGCCCACAGAATAATAGGAAAATAAAGGTTAACTTTAATGTGTGAAACATTTTAAGAAATAAATTATGAAGTTGGGGGATCCTTGGATGGAATTCAGACTGTCACAAAAGAACTTAATTATAATATGTGAGACAATTTCATGGAAGGGATAGGGAAAATGTTTTGGCCTATATTCTTTTGAAAAGGAGTGGACATTGTAAGAGTAAACACAAAAAAATCAGTAAACAAGCAGAGTTTGTTTGGCAATGTTGTTATTCATGAGATTAAGTTAACAACCCTGAAGCCACTATAATTGAATACTGGAAGTGAACAAGCAAGTAAGCGAATGGCAGAAGCTGACTCCTGGGAACTAGATGTCTCACTGTTGGAGTGAAAGGTTACAGACAGAGTCAGGAAGGCTAGCATAAACCATGTGATACCACATTAAACACACACACATGCACGTATACACACACACACACACACATACACACACACACACACTTTCAAGCTGTATTTGCTGAGAAGGTCTGGAAGCAATGACACCTCAATAGCAATAAGCCGATCTTCTTTTTAAAAAACTATCACCCAATTAAAAAACACAGGTATCCTTGGCAAAAAGCAGATTCTATGATTGGGCTAGGGAATATATAAGGTGAGCCTGGAGTATCCCATGTGCCAGAGGGTAAGGATGTGGTCAAAATGCACCATGGTGGAGATACATCAAAGGGACACAGGATCCAATTAAGAAATCTCCCAATGGACAAAGCTGGAGGAATTTGAGCAACATAATGAATAAATATTGAATTATATATAAAAGCAACATTTATGACTCCATTCTGGTAGAAATTATTGAATATGTTAGGAAATAAGGGAGACTAAAGAAAATACCCAATCGGAAGTATTTGAACTAATTTGTGTAGCTATCTCTACCTAAAGAAGGTGGAATGTAACTCTTCGCTCCTTATGTGTATGGTGCACATGGTGAGTTTCTCCACAATAATACAGTTTGGAAAGGGTGGAAAATGAATAACTCTGCAGTAAAGATCCTGACAAATACTATCTTAATCAACATCAACAGTCGTAAGTCACATTGATAGTATGTAGCCTTGTCAGTAAGGTAATGAGAAAGTTTATTTAACTCTGTGTATTTCTTCCTCTTGAAAACCTTCAACTCCAGTCTAGCAGGACTGGAGTCCTTCTAGTCTAGAAGGACATTAGTAAAACCTCAATTGAGAGGTTGTCTATAAAATATCTGACTAGTACTCTTTAAAACTGTCAAAGTCTTCCAAAACTAGGAAAGTCTGAGAAATTGTCACAATCAAAAGGATGCTAAGGAGATGCAATTATTAAAGATAGTGTTTTACCCTGGAATGGGTCTTAGAACAGAGAAAAAGATACTAAGTTAAAAATTAAGAATATCTGTATAACATATGGACATTAGCTAATAATAATGCATCAATATTAATTTATTAGTTATTTCAAATGTGTCACAGTAGTATCAAATCTTAACAAGATAGAAAAGTTGATGCATGCTATGAAGAAACTCTATATAGTGTTTGTAAGTTTCCTTCAAATGGAAAACAATTTCGAAAGAAAAAATGCATTTAAAATATCACAAAACACAAAGAAAAAATATATAAATTACAAAGAAAATACAAAAATGATTAGATAATAAATACAGTGAAATAGATATGGATTTAAATAAAGGTTTAAAATGAGAATATACAAAGGTGCAAATAGAACAGGGGGAATTAATCACATAATTAAAGAAGAAAAAAGGGTAACAAACAAAAGACAGAGTTGTTTTGAAAGGTGGTGGGGTGAGGAATGTTTCTCTATCACTTTACCACATTAAAGAAAGAAATCTGTTATCTTTGAGCTGTGGGGAGTATTCTGCCCTCTGCAGTGTAAATTGTATATACCATACTCACTTTTTCATTGTCTTTCCATGAAATCAAGTTGAAAAAATGATTTTCCCTTTGCAGGTTGCACACAGTTTTGTTTATGCATTTCCCTAAAATTAATTGTAGACACCAGAACACAAACCATAGAAGGCAATACAATTTTAGAATGTAACATATGGAGGTATATTTAGCCTCTTTTAGAAGTCAGTGGATTGAATGTCTTTTTATTTTAAACTTTACGTTCATTAAGGTGCCTCGTTTTTGACTTTGTCCATTAACATCTATCCATATGCCTTTGCAATAGCTAGATTGTGAAAAGGTAACAAGTGTTGTTGTAAAAACAATCCATTGTTTCAGGTGCTTGCAGTTGTCTTAAAAATTAAAGTGTTTTTTTTTTTCCCCAAAAAAATAATAAAAGAAAGAAAGAAATCTAACAACTACACATAGCCTACTGGCATTTTTGAATTTCCAGCATTAAGAAAACTGTACATGCATTCAAAAAAAAAAAAAAAAAAACTCTGTGAAACTAGTAGTATCTTTAGAGTTAGAGAAAAAAATAGTAATTAGTACACTTTCACCAAATCAAGATATTGTTCACACACAAAAGTAACAAGAAAACACTTTTCTGCATGCACAAACTCTGGCAGCATTCCAGAGGGAGTCTTCCATATAATTTCTACATCATCAATCACAGTCATGACCGATTTATCAATATTATAGCTAATGATATTTGAATGTTTATGATACACAAGTCATTTCCTAAGCTATGTAATGCATCATTTTGTTTAAGCTGAACATTCCATTTTTTTATCATCTGTGTTTCATCAAAGAGTATAATGAGGCTCAGACAGTTTAGTAATAAACACCAAATCATAAATGATTTAATTATTATAGTGGCCTGTATTTAATAATGCAGACATCCAGAAATAATAAAAAATTGAATATTTCTAAAAATTGAAATAATCTCTACAGATCTGTAATACATTGTATTAGGATGTTGATAACACTTGATGATATGATTTTGAAATATTGCCAACATAGAAATAATTTAGTTTTCTTTTAATTTGGGGGGACAAATTTTCACTGCTAAAAGAAACGCTTCAACATTTTTTTCTTCACATTTCTCATATTATTTGTGTACATTAATGATTAGTGAGGAATATAATCTATGTGCTGGGTTTTCTGCGTGGACTCCATCCAGTTTCACATTCTATCTCATTTAATTGAGAATGCTGGAAGATTAGAGACTACTACATGCTGGAAGAGGCCACTATAGCTCAAACTCTCTTGAATCCAGAAACTTCACTTAAAACATATCATGTACATTTTTGAGACTTGGAAGTGATGTCAGAGGCCACCTTTCTGGAGTGGCCATTGTTAAGGTGCCCGCTGCAGCGGGGAAGGCAGGGCAGGGGGCTACGCACTCCATGGAGCGGCCAGGAGCCAGGAACAGGTAGGAGCCCTGATCCCTTATGCGCTGGTGGGGTGGGAGCCCTCCCCTCCCAGGTGTGGCTGCAGCCACCCAGCAGCAGCTCTGTACCGGGCATCCCTACACTCTTGCTCCTGAAGGGGTGGCCTGCCCCTCCACACCTGTGGGTGTTTCTGGTTAGGTGGAAGGAGAGACTTGAGAAAAGAAATGAGACACAGAGACAAAGTATAGAGAAAGAAAAAGTGGGCCCAGGGGACTGGCGCTCAGCATATCAGCATACAGAGGACCCACTCCGGCACTGGTCTCTGAGTTCCCTCAGTATTTATTGATCATTATCTTTACCATCTTAGAAAAAGGGAAGTGGCAGGATAATAAGATCATAGTAGGGAGAAGGTCAGCAGTATATGAATAAAGCAGTATATGAATAAAGCAGTATATGAATAAAGCAGTATATGAATAAAGATCTCTGTGACATGAATAAGTTTAAGGAAAAGTGCTGTGCCTTGATATGCCATATGCCAAACATCTCCATAAACCTTTTTAGTGCATAAAGAGCAGCAATTGCCGCTAGCAACGTCCCCACCTTCAGCCCTAAGGCGTGTTTTCATTCCTCCTTTCTCAGTAAACAGAAACATACAATCAGGTTTTACACCAAGATGTCCATTGCCCCAGGGCAGGCCAGGAGACAGATGCTTTTCTCATCTCAACTGCCAAGAGGCCTTCTTTCCTCTTATACTAGTCCTCCTCAGCAAGACCCTTCACAGGTGTCAGGCTGGGGGACGACAGGTCTTCCCTTCCCACGAGGCGCATCATTTCAGACTATCAATGGGGAGAAACCTTGGACAATACCTAGCTTTCCTAGGCAGAGGAGAGGTCTCTGTGAACTTTGGCGGTGTACGTGTCCCTGGGTACTTGAGATTAAGAGAATGGTAATGACTTTTCACAAGCATACTGCCTTCAGGAACTTGTTTAACAAAGCACACCCTGCACAGCCTAAAATCTGTTAAACCCTGAGTCACCACAGCACGTGTCTCTTGCAAGGACAAGGTTGGGGGTAGGATCACAGATTAACAGCATCTCAAATACAGAACAAAATGGAGTCTCTTATGTCTACTTTCTATATAGACACAGCAACAGTCTGATCTTTCTTTTCCCCACAGTTCCACGCATGGCTTACCCTTGGTAGGGTGGGCTGAGCGCAGCCTGCTGGGCCGAATGTGCAGAAGGAGCCCAGCGGGCCAAAACAAATTTCAGATAAAGGCGCCACAGGGCACAGAGGTGTCTGGCTGGTGAAATGACACTCTAAAGATCCTGTGACAGAAGCAAAAATGAGTCACAGATGATTATACTACAGTACTTGACTGCTAGCAGGCAGGGTGCTGCCAAGTAAGAGGATGGAAATACGAGCCATTCCTGGACAGTCTACCACTCTCCATTTTTTTTCTTCCAGGTGTGAGAGGTAGCCATGTCAAAAGCTATATATATTTATATATACTTCTTTTTTGCTTCTGGTTTAGCCCTAATGTAATTGGATTGAGATGTAGTATTGCCCACTGTTGAATCACTTCTGTAATATTCTTGAAGACAAAATAGAGCCTGTTTTTCAATCTTCCCATCTATTTTGTAAGCACCCTATATTACATCCTCTCCTACCTGAAATTTCTGGACTGCTTTGTTTCCTTGCAGGACAAATAGCATACATTCTTTTTTATACTTCTGATTTGAATTAAAAATAAAAGTATGTGTCTTCACATACACAGTAAAATCTTAAAATATTCTTGGAACCTTGCCTGCTTAACTTCTGCTGTGGAAGGCAGCACTCTAGAGGTGTACCCTTAGATTCCATCCATGCAGCCATAAAGGATTCTGTTCTAGAGAGTCGGAAAAACTTGAGAGCTTTTATTGAACCTAGAGTTCTTGCTGGCATGTGAGGTCAGCCTGCATTCCACCTTCTGGTTCAGAGAAACAAAGTGTTGAAAATATTAGCAATGTTACTTATAATAATTTATTTTCTCAAAATTTTTCATCTGGTATCCTCCAAGCTCTCCAACAATTCATAGTATTAAAGTTATTAGCAGGAAAAGTGTGACATGGCTTCTATCTTGCTGTAAAATTCATGAGTCTTTCAGCTATTTCTAGACTTCTGGAATAGACAGTGTTGCTCCAAGTGTTTATAAATAGTCCTAACAATATCTAGCAGCTGCTCATGGGAGTATGCTAGAGTGGAGTTAGACATGGAACTTTCTTCCCACCCCTCCCAAAACATCATAATTGCTGATGTTATAATAGCCCAGTATAGAAAGGCAGTGCATATTGTCTCAGCACCCTACAGAAACACATAGACTAGAGCCACTCTGCCCTCCTTATGAGTGTGAAATACCTTAGATCACAGGTTCATACACAGAAAAAGAAGATAATTTATGTAATTTTTTTCAGGTCACTCCACATTTTGCAAAATTCTGTTTGAGGTTTAGGTTCTTGAATTTATCTTTTATAATCTAAATATCTGTTCTCTGTCATAATTCTTTTCTATATTTGATAAAAAGAAAAAAGATTGCTTAACTTATTCCAGAAGAGCTCAATTCGTATTTTTTAGTTGTAGAATCTGATAGTCTAAGCAACAATTCTGCAACTCTGAATATGTAGTTTTAAAATTAGTCATCTGAATAAACAGGTGTGAGCTAGTTCAGAGAAAAAAAAATACCACTCTTTCTTCCTACTGTTCAACAAACTCAAAAGTATTATCACAAATTTACTTATTTATGTATATCTTCCTAAGAAAAAAATAACCACACTTATTTTCATATGAATTGATGCTGGTTTGAGTTAAGTTTACATGAAGTATGTTTTTATTCTGTGTTTTAATGATAAAATCCTTCAATTTATGGTAGAATATTTATTTGACATATGTGATATGTCATTTAAATTAATAGAATTTGCATCATGTAATTAATAAAGGGTTTAATTTTAGTATTCATAAAGAAACATCACTTGGAACTTCTTTATTCAAGAATCTTATAGGCCGGGCGCGGTGGCTCAAGCCTGTAATCCCAGCACTTTGGGAGGCTGAGACAGGCGCATCACTAAAGTCAGGAGATCGAGACCATCCTGGCTAATACGGTGAAACCACGTCTCTACTAAAAAATACAAAAAACTAGCCAGGCGAGGTGGCCGGGCACTTGTAGTCCCAGCTATTGGGAGGCTGAGGCAGGAGGAATGGCGGTGAACCTCGGGAGGTGGAGCTTGCAGTGAGCTGAGATCCGGCCACTGCACTCCAAGCCCTGGGCCGAAGAGCGAGAGTCCGTCTCGATAAAAAAAAAAAAAAAAAAAAGAATCTTACTATAAACAATTGGTTAAATTTTATAATTTTGAAAAGAAATGCATGTTTCAAAATCAGTTAAAGGTTGAAACTTATCATTATATTTTTAAATTTTTTTCTCCAAGTGAGAAATTTTCTAAGATAGTCTTTGACATTGTATGACTGATGAGGCAAATTTTATCGTGCATGAAAAAGGAAGGTAAAATAGTCAATATATTTTATGATAGTATATATTTATCATATTGTTCTTGCAAAATACTATGTAAATATTTTCTATAATCTTCATTTTGTGTTAAATTGTAGTCATTTTTATGTTTTAGCTGTTATGTTATGATATACAATTTGAAGGAGTATTTTCAAAACTTTGCACAGAATTAATGATGTTAGGATATACTTTTGTCATATGAAATTAGATATAACCCAATGAAATGATTAAAAAATATCATGAGTATAGAAATTATTACAAGCAGAAATAAATACATACACACATGCATGCAAACATATATCATATTCTGATATGAGTTGCTAAACTATTTTGTGCCTTACAAGTAGTTGGAAAATTACCAAAGCTGTATCATGTTTATTCATTGCCACAGTCCATAACTAGTTTTTGATTTTTGTAAAAGCATTACTTTGTAGCATTTTACTGCATTTCCCCCCATACCTGTTTAAGAAAAGAGTAAAAAATGTATGTGGAATTTAACAGTTTAACATTTTGCATATCAGCATAACAGCAAACTGTAGTGTCTCAAATATAATACATTTAAGGACACTTCACCTATGCCTGGGAATATTATTCAGTCTTCTGTATAATAGTAGCAGCTACTCCAGAATTTCTCTAATGGAAGGGTATGGAGTTGGAATATGATTATAAGAGGCAAGAGGACCAGGGAAGTCGTATGCATGTAAACATTATTTTAGTTTTGACTCTGCAAGCTGGTGTGTCATGGTAGGTAGTGACAATGACTTCTTTTGTGTGAATCCATGTTTGCATAGCAATTATAATGCATTTATTTATAGGATTTACTTGGACAAATGAGGTATCAGTCTAACAGAGATGAGAAGTATGATGGTAAAGCTGATTTAAGCTTTTTTTTCCCCAATTCCATCAGGAGAACAAAAATGAACTAAACACCAAAACTAGCTATCTTTGAACAATGGGATGATCCTAATCAGTTATTATTACAGGAACAAATTGTATGATATCAGAATGGATCCTCCCAAATAGAATGTGTCAGAATTCAACCTCAATATACATAGATTACACCGCCTTTCAAGAAGTGATCTATAAAATGAACCTTCTCCACAAGCCAATCCAACAACTGGGTGGCTAGTTCACATTCTAATAAACTCCATATCTATTTATGCTGATTTTTAGGAGCTTTCCCATTTGTAACATTTCCTATACTCATTTAATATGATTTTTTTTTTTTTGCCCATCTTTTTACAACAGATTGATCTTGTCTAGGACAACTTTATTCCATTTTATTTTGAAACATGTGGCAAATTTCAGACACTCTAGTTACACTTCATGTTGAATAAAAAAAGTGTAATGAAGGAGAAAGAGAAAAAATAATAATTGTTGCTATTAGTAATGCAAAATAATAAATGCCTTTTAGCAGTTATTTAGATATTAATTAAATGTTTTATCACTCAATATTTGTTATAATAAATATTAATTGTGAAAATTTAGAAATGTCAAAGTAATATAAAAGAAAAAAAGTATGTTTTATTCGCTCCACATATGAATACCTAATTTCAGAGTATATTTTTAAAAGAATATTACTCCTTATATTGCTATCTTAACCTGTTAAACTTTACAAAAATCAAACAGACTACCCATTTCTATGGGTCATCTGTATAGTGGACTTAGGGAAGAAACAAACCAGAAGACAGACATATATTAAGGAACCAATATCAAAATCTTCAGATTTTGGCTTGAGGTAATTAAATCTTTAAAAAACAAAGTATTATTGCTATTTTTGAATAATTTTCCATGACCAGTCTTCCAGTTAATCTTTCGCTTTGTTCCTGCAGGCCTCAGGCACACAATCTGCTTTCCCTCCTCACTAGCTCCCAACACGTACTGCTCCCACCTGGCTTCCTTTTTTGCTCAAGCCTGCATTAGACTAGGATGCTGTGTCTTCAACTTTTCTGAATTTTATCAGTTTGTAAATATAACACAAACACAATTTTAATTTAAATCAGTTTCCTATTAATTTCCAAAAGGAGATAAAAAAGAGAAACAAAAATAAACTAACTTAAAACATAAGAAACATCGAAGGAAAAATGTAAATTTTCCAATACCTAACAAAACTCTCATTTTTTAAATACAGCCTCTAGTCCCTGCCTCATTTTTACAGACAGTATCCTAAATTCTTCGAAGACCTTTTGATGCCATTCTGTTATTCCTAAGGTTAGAAATTCTTCCTTCCTTGCCAGTACCAGGGCAAAGAAAATTCTAGTTTTCCTCCTTCCCTCTTTACAGATTGTTTTTAATCAATCACTAATTGTTATTTTTTATTCAATTAAACACTAGTCTAGGCACTCTTGTGAAGTGGCTTTGAAGATGAATGAATGAGGATATTAATCAGCTTACAATAAATTAGGAAGATTATTGCATATTATCTGAATGGACTCACTGTAATCACAAGTGCCTTTACAAACAGTTAACAATAATGCATTATATAGATTCAAATAGCAAGAAGAATATTGAATGTTCCTAACACACACAAAAAGAAGATAAATGTTTTAGATGATGGATATGCTCATTACCCTGATCTGATCACTATACATTATAGACATCAAAACATTACAGTGTACCCCATGAATATGTACAATTATTTGCCAATTTAAACTTTCAATTTTAATTTGAAAAAGAAGAAAAGAAAACTGGAAGAGTCAGTTCACGCTGTAACTGAAAAAGAAGAGTCAGGAGACATAATACGGAAGTGAAAGCACTGTTGCTGGTACAGGGGACCATGTGGAGAGCTTGAGAAAAAGAGCAAGGTAGCCTCTGTGAACAAGGACCGGTCCCAACTGGAAGCAGGAACTTCAGTCCTGTAGCTGCAAATAATTGAATTTAGTCAACAAACTGAAGGAGGCTAGGGACAGACTATCTTCAGAGCCTTCAGTGTCTTCACAAAGCCACTTAGATCCTGGCTTTGTGAAATCTAAAGCAAAGAGATCAGTTGAGTCATCCTGGACTTCTGGACTGCAGAAAAATGAGATAATAAATTTGTGCTATTTTAAGCTACTACACTTGTGAATTTTTATGGCAACATGGAAATCTAATACAAGTACAAAAGCCCAAATCTTAATTTTCTGTAAACTATTTGTCAACCTAAAAGACAGAAAGGCTCTCTAAAAGGAAATGCTTTTTATTCTGGAATAGGGCATTACAATGGGACTACATATGCCATAGTAAACTATGTGTTAATTCTGGAAGGTAAAGGAAGACAAAGACTTTTAAAGAAATAAATGAGAAGGATTGCATCATTGTTTTGAGATAATTATACTTGGCTACAAGGATCACTAATCCCTAGAGAGAGAGAGTGCTGGGGAAAATGCCAGTCATGTATCAAGCAAGCAGATCACATGAGAACTCCCTATCTTGAGAACAGCAGGGGCCCCATGATCCAGTCACCTCCAGCTAGGTCCCTCCCCTGACACCTGGGGATTACAGTTAAAGATGAGATTTGGGTGGGGACACAAACTCAAACTGTATCAGCTGTAATGACATTTGTTCAACATTGTAGTTGTTGTAGAGTCTTTTTGCGATAGTCTTGTTTTCAGATACATGCATGAGAACCATCTCTTCATGGGCTTCCCTGGCTCTCTCTGTCAGATTTAAAAATTTTTTTTTTTCCTGCAAGTGATTTCATTTTAATTTAGATGACTTTCAGATATTTTGTCCTCTTGGCCTTGCCTTCTTAAATATTATAGACCTACACACACACAGAGTCGACTAACAATTAATTTAGAGTATGTAAGTTCAAATACAATTTTCCATTCATTTGGAAAGATAAAAAGCTACAGGCAAACATTGTAGAATTGTCTGGACAGCAAGTGCACAAGAATATGACAAACAAGTTGCAGAAGAACAATTAATTCAGTATTGTACACGATTTTGGGGTTTTTGTGTGTATATGTGTGTAAATTGGAAAGGAAAAGCTTGAAAGACAAAGACTAGATTCTAAAAGACCTCAATATTGTATCCAACAAATTGAGCATGTATTTATCAGGTAGTGTGCCAGCCCCTGGAAATTCAATAGTGAGCAAAGGAGGCATGCTTTCTGTGTTGTGGAGAATCCAGTCCAGTAGGGAACCCAAAATTTAATCACACTATCACTCTAGTAAATATGATTATAGCCTATGCAGTCTAGGCAGGGCCTTGCCAATCTATTGCAGGTTTTACCCTACAAAAAACAGAAAACTATTGCATGTTCAACTTCAGATTTTTAGATTTTCTGTTGGGAAGAGAGGTGATTTATCAGATTATGTTTTATAAAAATTACACTGATGGCTGTAGTATTGAGTAACTGTAAAAGGGTAAGTGTGATGGCAGGAAGATTGCTAAAACTATTATGGTTAATATGTAAGACAAGAAAACATTAGGTGAAAGAACACAAACACATCACAGCCTTGAGCAATGCCTCCACTTCCTGGGCCCAACACAAACACATCACAGCCTTGAGTACAACCGTTTGTGAAAGCGCAGGAACCAATAAGAAGGCTGCTAAAAGCATAACTTAACATTAACATGTAAACCAATTGTAATGCTGTAGCCTAGAGAAATGCCTTGTTCCTCTGTAACCTGACAAGTCCTGTTTACCTCGAGCTATAAAAGCGAGCGCACGCATTGTTCCAGGCCCTCTTGTATGTTGTATAACGGAGGGACCAAGTTCGAACTTGCATTAAAGATCCTTGCCGCTTGGCTTTGACTCTGGACTCTGGTGGACTTCTTCGGGGAACACACGGTCTGGGCATAACATAGGAATAAAACTCAGGGAGAATTAAAATAATAGGTGAATTCGGTAATTAGGAGGAAAATAAGAAACAATTTAGAATCTAATTGGATGTGAGGATTAAAAATATATATATATATATATAGCATGATTATTAGGCATTTACTTGAGCAAGTTGCTCCCACTAACTTAGATATATGCAAGGAGGAGCCATAAGAGTATTAAAATTAAGTACTTAAATTTGTCTAATTCAAATTTCCAAGGGGCATGCAAATAGTGATGTTTAACAGTCAGATGTGGTAAGCTGAATAATGACCTTCCAAAAATGTCTCTGGCCTAATTCCAGAAACAAGTGAAAATTATGTGAAAAAAGGGAACTTGGAAATGGGGTTAAAGATCTTGATAAAGAGATTTTTCTGAATTGTTTCAATGGTCCTGATGTAATCACAGGCGTCTTTATAGGAGGAGGTCATATTTGGTTGTAAAAGATGTGATATGACAACAAAAACAAGAGGTTGATGTGACACTAGAAGAAGTGATAAGTCAGAGAATGCAGACAACTTCTAGAACCTGAAAAAGCAAGAGAATGAATTATCCCCAAAGAGCCTCTAGGAGGAACTAGCTCTGCTCACAAGTTTACTTTAGCTCCGTGAGACTGATTTTTGACTTCTGACCTCTAGAAATGTAAGGCAGTAAATGTTAAACCACTAAGTTAGTGGTAATTTGCTATAGCAGCAATAAGACACTGGAACAGATGTCTACGTACCTGTGAACTTGAGCATAGATCTGGTCCCCTCTATGGCTAACTCCTGTCTCAGTATGCCTGCAGCTCCATCAACCAATTCCATTACACATTTGATGATACAGATTAAGATACGAAATGATGTGCTGCCGAACCATCTAATTTTAAAGTAATAAATCTTATCTCAGATCCGTCTCCCACTTAATATCCTCCCTCTAGAGGAAAAATACTTGAAATCAGCAGCTTTTGCATTTGTCCATAAAACAGAAATTCATCAAAAAGATTATGCTAGGATAATGGGCAGAAGTGGGGATACCATGAAGGATAGAAAAATATAGTGCCTTCAGGGACAACAAAGGTGAGCGACTGTAGATTCCAACAGACTTGGAAATTGTCCAAGAATACTGGAAGCATTCACAGTGTTCCCTGAAGCATATGGAAAGGGAAAAATTGCCCACAGGGAAAGGCCGTGTGATATTTCTACGGAGGCAGAGCTCTAGTGCCAGAACTTTTGGGGTTTGGCAGTGTCTCAACCTCTGTATGTATTCGGTTGGTGCAAAAATTATTGTGGCTTTTGCCATTACTTTTAAATGGCAAAAAACACAATTACTTTTGCACCAACTAATAGCAAAACAGGAGACTTCAAGGGTCCACGTGGGTTAGGAAAAATAAGGTGTTGCTTAAAATTGACCAGGGGCTTAATATCCTTCTCTTTCCTGGGAATCATAAACTTCCCAGATTCTTGTGCAATTAGAGGAATGATATACAAATCAGAGGGATAGTTAGGGTATATTAACCCATTATCCATTTGAGATAAATACTTGAAGCTGGGTTTTTTTATAGTTTTAAATATTTAAAATGTAATAATTCTTCCATACATCTTCTTGTGAAATAAGGTTTTCCACATACAGAAATGAGAGAAACTATAAATTATTAAAATTAATAGGAAAGTTCAACATATTTAATGGACACAACTACATAAATTAATTGATTTACCACATAGAAGCAATAAAGTAGCTTATTTTAAAAATTACATACAAAATTGTTACACAAATAGAATTTACAATAGATGCACACCCAAAAATATTGAAGGCATGTATAAATGAGTTTTATAAACAAGGAATAAGTTATTTTTGGAGAGAAATATAAAATGTATCAATTTTTAAGGAAATTTGGTGAAGATTCTAAACATGCTGTCTATGGAATTTGAAATATATAGGGAAGTACCCAGATCCAAAAAAGGACAATGCATGTTTCTAAAAATAATCAGCATGAGGAACTTGCCCTACAGATATCAGGATTAACTGTGAAGCTATAAAATAATACAGTTTGGTATATAATTTTATATTAGTTACAGTGGAAAAAATAGAGAAAAAAAGCACATTTTTAAATGTAAGAGAATATTTTATGCCCTTGGGACAGGAAAGTATTTTTTAAATAGGACCCAAAAGTGAAACCACAAAGAAATTATGAATACATTTGACTTTAGTAACATGAAGAACTTACATTCTTTTTTTTTTTGGAGACAGAGTCTCGCTCTGTCGCCCAGGCTGGAGTGCAGTGGCGAGATCTCAGCTCACTGCAAGCTCCGCCTCCCGGGTTCCCGCCATTCTCCTGCCTCAGCCTCCCGAGTAGCTGGGACTACAAGCGCCCGCCACCACGCCTGGCTCATTTTTTGAATTTTTAGTACAGGCGGAGTTTCACTGTGTGAGTCATGATGGTCCCAATCTCCTGACCTCGTGATCTGCCCGCCTCGGCCTCCCAAAGTGCTGGGATTACGGGAGTGAGCCACTGCTCCCGGCCAGAACATTTTTTCTTAAAGAGAGGCTGAACAGTTCAGCCCCAAACTAGGCAACAATAATGATAACATGTATAACTGAAACATACAAATAATTAACATACATTAACAATTCTGACAAAACAACAAGGGAACAACTATGTCAATAAAAGTGTGTTGAAGAAAATGTATAACCCACTGAAGAGGAAACATGAATGACTAATACAAATGTGAAGGTATGCCTTAATTCATCAGTACGAAGAAAAATGTAAATAGTTACAAAGAAACACAATTATACACTGAACAGATTGGCCAAAATTAAAGTGCGACAACCTCTACCATTGGGATAGACAAATAGAATCTAGTCCTCTGATGCATTTCTGGTAGAAATGTTAATATTTATTTGAAGATAATTTTCCATTATTTATGATATTTCCTTAACTTTGTTGTGTATAGTTTTTATATTTAAGATGTCTTACAAGAGATTCACTTTTAATAAGCTGCATTTAAAACATTTCTTAGTATTACCTCTAATAATAGTCTGTCTTACACTCGATGACATGTTAAGATTTAATGACACATCGGAAGACATTTGAAAAATTATGACTCCTGCATCACAGAATTTCTGCTTCCAGTTTCACAGCCTGAAGTTAAATCCTTACGTGTGTTCACATTTTCCTAGCTACACTGGTCATATCAATAAAAATGTAAACAGAATAAGATAAATACCAGCATGACTTGGAAGTAATAAAAAGCTGAGTTTTAAGAATGACAGACATCCTCAGTGAAAAAAAAATTGATGGATATTATTCCTCCATTGTAGTGGAACCTTTTTCTTTTACATCTTCATGGCGTTAACCAATAAATAGGTTATATTGTCTTGTGAAGACAGTTATTAAATGGGTGTCTAGACTGGTAACGATCTATACTTATACATAGTATCTTAATAAATCACTGTCAACCTCACAAGGATATAATAAATGCAATTTGTAAGGGAGAAAGCACACAGATGATTAAACAACTGAAAAAACTATCTTGATTTCTTTTATAATATAATATAAACTATACTACTAAATCTAGATAAAGAAAGAGAAAATGTGAGTAGATTGATTTGATACAAAATGAATGGATACATAAGAACTATTGAAACTGTGCTTTATGGAGTTGCACACCCAAGGTGCATTTTCTCAGACCACTCAAGAAGATGCAGAGTGTGGTGAAAGGGACACAGCCCTTCTTCAACCACAGCAATTCTTTTTCTGTTGTATTTTCATCACTGGAATAAAGGCTTTTCATTTGAGTTACAATCTGAGTGGCCACTTACCTAATTCTATGTAGGATTTTTTTTTTTTTTTAGACGGAGTCTCGCTGTGTTGCCCAGGCTGGAGTGCAGTGGCGTGATCTCGGCTCACTGCAAGCTCCGCCTCCCGGGTTCCCGCCATTCTCCCGCCTCAGCCTCCGAGTAGCTGGGACTACAGGCGCCCGCCCCCGCGCCCGGCTAGTTTTTTTTTTTTTTTTTTTAATTGTATTTTTAGTAGAGACGGGGTTTCACCGTGTTAGCCAGGAGGGTCTCGATCTCCTGACCTCGTGATCCACCCGCCTCGGCCTCCCAAAGTGCTGGGATTACAGGCTTGAGCCACCGCGCCCGGCCAGGATATTTTTTTAAAAATGAAGTGCAAATGAAATGTTTTCCCTTCATACTTCCATTGAATGTATTTTGATAGAGATTCTTTCTATTCCAAGGGTCAGAATAATGTCGTTAAACCTGACTGGAGCTAAAAGAGAATTCATTGTCTCAATTGAAAATGTTCAGCAATTTGTCAGGCTTCAAGTGCAGGACATTCTAAGAGATCAAATGATGCCTCAGGAACCCGTCCAAGCTGTGGCTCCACTCTCTTCTCCTCTGCGTGCTGACTTGCATCTCAGACAGGCCTTTTTTTTATAGTGACCTCAAGACAACTGCATTAATTCCAGACCTCATAGCCCCTTACTTCTCATTCAATGGAGAAGAGAAAGCTCAGAATACTAAATAGTTTTTAAAAAGTCAGTCAATCATCTTAGGCCTAATTTTCACTGTCATGATACAGCCTGGTGTTCCCAGGAATTTCTAGCTCAAGGAGAACACAATTATACTAACAAGCTAAGCTGTCAGGGCCCACTCAAAGGAGAGAAGGCCTTATGCTCCACCAAGAATGCCACGTATAATATCAGAAACAGTTACTAGATTTTCAGGGCCCAGTGCAAAATGAGAGCACAGGATCTTTTGTTAAAAAGAAAATCTAATGATCTTTAGATATGCTTAAATCAAGCGTGGAACTCCTATAAGTATCGGGCCTTATTGTACTGCACAAGCTGTATTCCCATGAAGTCCTCACTGTGTACTTTTTAACCAGAAGAAGAGTGAATACCTTCTGGATGGCAAAAATGGCATATGTGCAATATGTAAATTACGTGCAAGGTTTTATTCACCCTTTACCATTTTTGTTCCAGCTGGTATTTTGCAGTTTTGGAAAAGTCCAAAACTAAAAAAAAAAAAAGAAAAAAAGAAAACTTATGTCAATAATAAAAACCATGAAACATACATTATTTTCTTTCATAAACTTTATGCTTTTTTTACATCTGTATCTTAACTTCCATTTTCTTTTTTATTTCCTTTTCTGCATTATCCTCACTTATATATACCAGTATCTCTTATTCTATAAGAAAAAAGAAAAATTCTTAAGTCAGCAGAATCTCCTTCTCTCACATTAATGCAGATGTGACTGACTTCTCTTCATTCATTCAATCCTTAGTTATATTTATTTCATCTGTTTTCCTGGAGCGCTTCATGTCTCTCACTTTTCCAGTGACTTTTCAGTGTTCATTATTTCTGAGTCTAACTATGATACACTTATAGTATGCAAATCAATGCCTTGCAACTTGCAGGGCCCAATAAATATTTGATGAATAAATGAGTATAATTATTTACTTTACTGTTATGCTTATTTGCATTCCTGGCTCAGATTGAATTCCACAGTTTAAATAGGTAATATATGTTAAAGCACGCATATAATACTTGCTACTAGCCCATTTTCAGAACAAAAGATAATATGATTTGAATTTGTTTGATTAAATCATTTGAATAAATGATTCACATTTTTATATCTCAGGGAAATGTGTTTTGGGCTGCTTAATCTCCAACTTTGCCATGAGTACAGAAGGCATGTTATACATAATATTTTCTCTTAAATAAATCATGCTTCAGTAAACATAATTATAATCTGTGATTTTCTAAATGAAGAAATCTTTATGTCGAAGTAGTATTTTTTCTTTACTTGTGTGTGTGTGTGTGAGAGAGAGAGAGAGAGAGCACGAGCTGCCTTGTGTTATCTTAATTATATTCCAAGTCCCATTATATTTTAATTTAGGAAAGCACTATACAAACATGAAAAAGCCTTGCTTGCTGGATGATTTTATAATTATATTTCATATACCAGGTTGTCATGACTAATTACTCACTTTTATACCTTAAAATGAAAACCAAGTTAGTGACACTCCATATTCTTAAAATGATATTAGCACAACATTCTTTTTGCTTAAAGACCTTACTAGAGTACAAACATGTTTGCTTACCTTATCTGTAATTGCAAATGTTACTGTAGCAGGAAAGCTATTAATGTTGTGTGGTGAACATGAAAAATGCTCTCATTGAAAGAAAAAATATTAAGCAGATTATTTCATTATTAGCTTGATTGGTTTTTAATCTGATCGTCAGCCTTCTGCCTCACGCTTATAACAATTTGCATTCTTCTAGTAAACTTTAACTGAAATTATCAAAAAAGTCAACATATTTTCCAAGCAGTAAGTCTACTAATGGAAAAAATCAGTTTTCAAGATCAGGTTTTATGTTGTTTGACTGTAATTTTGCCTTAAAATTATATTACTTTGTAATGATCAGTGTCACGTTTTATGGCCATTCATGTAAATAGTATATCTCTTACTACTCATTTTTTTATTCTAATAAGAAAACAATTCATAACACTTTCAGGAAAATCAATTATAAAATCTACTTTATACTAAACATTTTCTTTTATGTTTACTGATATTTATCTACTTATATATGTTCATTTACATGTATATTATTTATATGTATCCATGTATGTATACTAACAGAAACTAATGAGATTACATAGATATGTATGCAAATAGATACACAGAGTGAGAACAAACAGTATGTTATCACAACATCTACATCAGTGAGACGCTACAATTAAGAGACCACTGAATATATCCACATGCTAAAAGTTTCAAACACAGACTGGTTAATTTTGTGAATATGAGGTTGCTTAATGACTTAAATATTGAGATTGTAGCATAGTAAAAAATGCGACAATGAACTTGGTGAAAAGTTGAAACTAATTTAGGTGTTCCCAAGGTTACACATGCTTTACATTTTGCAGGAAAATGTTATTTGACCGTATTACAAAATAATCCATATGCTTATACTTTAGGACAAGAAAGAATGAAAAGAAAATTGAAGCAACTGTCAAAATATCTGTGGAGAAAAAGAGGATTTGGTGACCCAAATTATCAAGCTTGTCATGAACATTAATTTAATAAGTCTGTAATCACACAATGATATTCAAATGGAAAATTAAGGAATTATTTAATCAATTTTATCAATCTGGATAATCCAACCTCAAATCCTTTTTGATCCTCAATAGCCTGGGAAGATTTTAGGCATTTGTATTTTTCATATAATTGCCTTAGTTCTCTCTTTAACTTTTTTTTCATATTCAAAGCTAGACTCATCCTGCATTTAAATTTGCTCTATGTATGGAACAAAGTGTTATGACATGGAATAAGTAGTAAAATTAATACTCATAAAACATTAATGCAAATAAATTATAGGAACACAAAAGGATTTACGCATATATTTCTTTTGCAATTACAGTGAGATAAATTTTTTTTGAAAAAATATATATATTCTCCCATAAAACTTACCTTATTCAATATTTACTTTAGTAGACAATCAGTAACTACATTTTCTCACACAAATTTGATAAATGTAGAGTGTGTTTGTGTGTGTGTGCTAGTGGGTTTAACTGGGAAAATTAGTACATCACAATAACAATAACAATAAAACACTGTGTGAAGGTGTATATATTTACAGTACATTTCAAAAAACCATTTTGTTCCTTCCTTTGCGGAAACAGAACATTCTAAGAAAATCAGTTAAATATAGTATACTTGCTATGCTAATTATCTTACATAAAAAGAGATGTATTAAGATGTTATACATGTGGTATGCCATCTGTTTCTGTTTTGTTGTATTCATCACATGCATCTGTTCTAATTCAACTATAAGGAAATACTTAATCATAATTTACACATCAAGGCTATTGCAAAAAATTCAATTTTATGCATATGAAAACCTCCTTTTCCTGAAATGTGTCCTAAGTTCAAAGATCAACACAGTTTCAAATTATGCCTCTCTCTTCAAAATGAAATTTTTAAAAAATGTGGCTGGATAATAGGGATCTGAATCACTCAAATGTGTAAAAGTTGTTTCAAAAGTTATACAGGCCATCATTTGTATGGTTCATCTATTTCAGAGAACTATAAAAACTGATCTTAGAAAGTTGAACTAAAAATTTTGTCATATTTCACTAAGTTCATGTCATCTAAACTATAAATGTTTTAAAATAAAATATATGCAGCTATAGAAAATATTATTTTATAACATATGCTTAGTAATAATCATCCTAATATTATGTCTTGCATTAAAATATTTTGTCTTGAATTAAAATATACATTTATGTCTTTATTAAAGGGAATAAAATGTATATTCTGAAAACAATCAAATGAACTTACCTATATATCAACTATATATAAAATAATGGTATGGAAGAAAAGAAAACAAATACAAGTAGGTTTTGAATATAGTACTTGACTATGTACTCTTTAGCTAAAGACAAATACAACTATAAATCAGTATTGACTTCTAATTAGTTGGTTTGTGTTTTTAGCTGTATTAGTTCAGCAATGCTATGACTGTGAATACTGCAGTACTAGTGAGTGAAGAAGCAGTTAGTCTCTGGTTAGACAAATAGAGAGGGAACGTTTCAGGAGAAGAATAGAGAAGGTCATGTTCACCAGAACAACCACAGGACAGTACCTGTACTGTCTCTGCATCAAACAGGAAGAAACGTGGTAAAGAACTTCCTGTTATGCCAGGATATTGCTCAGAAGGGACTGTCCCAACTTGGGTGCAGGTGCAATAAATCAACCTAAATGTCCTTAACTTGACACAACTCGTTATAATGTCATTAACATGACATTAGCATTGTGGTTTTAGCCCTGCCTTGGGTTTCACTTAGGCACTCCTGGGTAATAACAAGATGGAGTCACTCTGGCCAACAGCAGGCAGGCACAGATGCAACACCCTTAGGACAGAATATTACCTCTCCTACTAGGGCAAAATCCACAGAACACTTCCTGGCTTCTGACACTTAAAAGATTCAGAACTCAGTGCTGTTTCTGACAACCTTCTTTCAGGAACCCTCTCTTTGCTGAGAGCTTTCATTTTGCTTAATAAATCCTACCCTACTCTCCTCACTCTCTAGTGGCTGCATGCCTTATTCTTCTTGGTCGTGGGACAAGAACGCAGACCTAGTTGAACTAGGGACTAAACAGACTGCAACACTAACAAGTGAGTAAGCATTTGAAGTTTTAACAGTGTGAGAAGAGAGAGACAAAAAGAAAAGGCGAAGAAGAACTTTGGAGTATGAAGTAAAAATTTGGAAGCATCAATATTAATTCATCATTCTTTATGTACATGCACACATGTACATTCATATGTATATATGCATATAATTTTAGCTAGTTTTGTAACAGTAAGTATGATAATTCAATATCTTGGTTTCCAGAATGTCACTAAATGAAATTACTGCTCCTTACAGTAATGGTTGATTGTAGGGCTGGTATAGGGAAAGTTTTGAATGAGTCTTAAACTTCTTATGTCTGCAAAATGAGGAAATGTGCTAATAATTCTGAGATCATGACAAAAAGACACAGAAGGAAACTTAAGAGAATATTCATTGCAAATTTATAACAATTTTGAACACTTAAACAAATAATGAAAGTCATAGATTATAATACATTAAATAAGATTAAATAAAACTATGATAAATAGAAAAGGTCAACTAACAAATATTAAATAATGATAAAATTATAAAAGTGAAAATTACAACAATTTTTCTAAGAATTCAGGCTAGTGTTGCTAATGAATGCTAAAACTACTGGTTTGAAAATTTGATAACAAACAGGATAATTGTATTAGTGAAGTTATTTTTTATTAAAAAAAGATGAAAATGAAACGTGGAAAAACTCACAGATATTACCTCATTCAAGGGCTCAAAATTTACATCAGCAATATTGAAACTGTAATCATATACCTTGGAATGTGATGCACTTTAGAGAACACAAAATTCCCTTTTGTAGTGTCCCTGCTAAATAACATGAATTTAATAATGGAGAAACACTTAAAACTTAAATTAAGTTTCCATGAAACAATTGGCTTATACTTTTCAAAGGCAAAAATATTAAGGAAAACAAAGAAAGGCTGTCAAACCTTTCTAGATTAAACAAAACTAAAGAGCATGACTCAATGTGATTGATAATATTGGAGAAATTTCTAGAAATGTCATTGTCAGGACTGTTGAAAACTACATCAAAACTATGCAAAGAAGTAATGAGTATTAGGGGATGCATCACAAATGCCACACATTTTATGAAACTGGAGACCTTTGGAATCATGTGTAAATAAATCATATAAAAGAATGGTAAGTAATTTATTGACTGGGGGGAACTTAAAACATACAAGACTGCGGAAAGGTAGAACAAAGAGGAGCAAGGAGATTTACCTTGAGGAACTTACCATTTTTTGGGAATTAAATATACCAAGTGTCATAGTAGGTAGCTGAGATGTGGTGTGTGAAAATAGTCAATTGTTTGTAAGTCTTTTAAATGCCTTTGGTTATACAGCATTCACCCATAGAATACTTGGAATATAGTTTCTAGAGAAATGAAACAAGAAACTTGGACTCACAAACCAAACGGGCCAATGCAGGTGGTAGAGGGAGCACTAATTTAAATCTGGGGAATTAAGAGAATGTCCAAATACTGAATATTGAGGACACCAAATCCACCTTTCCCTGCCTTACATCTAAAACTCTCCCTCCCAAGTAGATGAGAAGACACTAGATATATTTGGAAATTCCCACGGAAAGCTGACTGATCACCTCATTATCCAGGGGAAAGTAAATCAATTTAATGTCATTCTTCTTCTCTTCTTTAATTGTTAAGGCTACAGACTAATAAACTATTGATCTCAAGGAGCCAGATTTTTGCTTCATTTTCCTAAATTGCTTTTGCAATTTCTATTTGAATTCTGCTTTAGTCGTTATTATTTTTATTTTCAATTTATATTTAATTTGCTTTTTAAAATCTAGTATATTAAGGTGGAAGCTTAGGCCATTACTTGAGAACTTTCTCCTGTTATTATATTAATATCTACTGGTATACGTTTCCAACAAAGTATTACTTTTGAGATATCCCATGAATAATTTTTAATTTTCATGCTAACTTATTCTTTGAATACATTATTTATATAGGTACTATTTAGTTTTCATATGTTTCAGGATTTCTCCAGATTTCTTTATGTTACTGATCTCTAATTTGATTCTCTTATGGTCAGATAACATTTTGTTTGGCTCAATATCATTGAAATTTATCAGAACTTGTTATTTAATGTTATTAATCAGAACTTTAATATGGACTATCTTGATAAATGTTTCATATGCACTTTACAAATAATGCACATTTAGCTGCTATTGGGAGGACAGAAAGTATTGTTAAAATATTTTATATTGTGTCTGTCTACTTTTTCTGTTATTTATTAAGAAGAGGTGTTGTATTTCTTGACTATAACAACAGATTATTTTCTTCCTTTTCAGTTCTGTCAGTTTTTACTTTGGGTCTATTTTCAATTTTTTATTAAGTAATAAAGATTCATGATTCTTTTTCCTTCTTGATGAATTGACTGAATTTCCATTGTAAAATAACCCTCTTCATCCCTAACAATATTTTTCTGCTCTAATACCTACTTCCACTGATAATATAGAGTCAACAGATTCCTTTAACTTGTGATAGCATGGTAATTTTTTATCATTTAATTTTAAGCTTGTATTTATATTAAAATGCAATTTGTGTGGGCATTGTATAGTTGGGTATTGCCTTTTCATCTGTTATGGCAGTCTCTGCCTTATACTTTAAGTGGTTAAAGCATTTACACATAATGTAACTTTAGATAAAGTTAGGCATCAGTCTATTGTCTTACCATCTATTTTTCATTTGGTTCATCTTTTCTTTTTCTTGGTATTTTAGTGATTGCTTAGGATCTGGAGAACATATTTTAAATTTATTACAGTTTGTTAGGTGATACTATAAAAATTCACATATCATGTAAAAATCTTATAATAGTATACTTTCACTTTTTTCTCTCCTGAGCTTGTTGCTGCTGTTGTCATATTTTAAGTATTGATACACTTACATGCATAATATGTTGTATTTGTTTGAAAGGCAGCCATGTTTTAAAGAGATTATATAATAAGAAAATTAACTTTTAAAATTACGATGTACTTGATAACTTCTGGTGTTCTTTCTTTAACACTTCTTATAATGAAGGTCTACTGTTGATAATTTTTTCTTTACCTTTTGTGAGTCTGAAAATACCCTCATTTTAACTTAATTTTTGAAAGATATTCACAAGTATAGAATGCTAGTTGGACGTGTTTCTTCTTTCAATAATTTTAAGATATTGATCTATGTTCTTCTCCATTGCATTGTTTCTGGTAAGAATTCTCCTCTTATCCTTACTTTTGTTTGTTTGTAACTAACTAATATTTTCTTTGAATGATTTAAGATTTTTATGCCTGATGTGGAGAAATTTGCTTATGATGTACTGCAGTTATTTACTTCAAGGTTCTCGTGTTTTATAGTTGTTAAGCTTCTTGGATATGTGATTTTGTAGTTTTCATAATATTTGGAAAAATATAAGGCATCAGTATTTTAAATATTTTGTGTACATCCCCTCCCCATTGCCTTTTGTGGAAACTCTAATGTATTAAACCAATTGGAATTTTCTTACAGCTAACTGACACTCTTCAATTTGTTTTTACAAATTTCTTATTTTCTCTGTATTTCATTTTATTTATTTATTTCATTTTTTTGATTTTAAATTTCCTTGAGACAGAATCTCGCTCTGTCACCCAGCCTGGAGTACAGTTGTACGATCTCAGCTCACTGCAACCTCCACCTCCCAGGTTCAAGTGATTCTTCTGCCTCAGTCTCCCGGGTAGCTGGGATTACAGGCACCCGCCAATACGCCCAGCTAGTACATTTTGTTTCATCTTGGACATTGTAATTTTTATCTGTGAAAGTTCAGTTTGGGTCTTTTCATATCTTTCCTGTCACTCCTAAATTTTTGAACATATGAGATGCAGTTAAAATAATGCTTTAATGTGTTTTTCTTCTAGTTTTAAAACCCATGCATGTATGATCTTTGTGTTTGTTTTATGTATTCATTCTCATTTTCATTATGGATTAGGCTCTTTTGATACTTTATATGTTGATTATCTTTGACGTATTGTTAAATTCGTGAGGTTTACTTGTTGTACCCTAGATATTTTTGTATTCCTATAAATATTATTCAGTTTTACTCTGGAATAGAGTTAAGTTACTTGGAAAATGTTTGATCCTTTTAGAGTCTGGCTTGCATGATTTGTTAGGCAGTTCTGGAACAGTGCTCAGTTAAAGGCTGGCTACTCTTTACTTGTGAAGCAAGATCATCCTTGCTCCTAATCAACGGCCCCAATTATGTGAAGTTTAACCTATCTGTTAATGGGAATTGGCATTATATCTGTTTCCTTGTGAATTCCAGATGATTCTTTCAATTTTCTCGGGTAGTTTCCTCATATTGTGCATTGATGAGTACTCACCTAAAAACTCACTGGGTCCTTTCTCAGATCTCTGGGGCTTTCTTTCTGTGAAGCATTTGCCTCTCTTGTACTCTGTCCTGGAAACTTCAGCAGCCTTGGATTCCCCAGATGTTAAGCTGTGATTCTAGCACAGAAAATCATCTGGACTATGTCTGAGTTACCTTTCCCTCTGCCATATCCTGGAAACTCTCTAAAAGCAGTAAGATGGGGGCAATTGTAGAATTTAGCTTGCTTTGAATCCCTTATGGATCACTGTTGCCTGATACCAGCATCTTAATGATCATTACTATGTGTGTGTGTATATATATATGTGTATATATACATATACACATGTGTATATGTATATATATGTGTATATATGTGTATACATCTCAATTCTACTATACATGTGTATACATATATGTGTGTATATTAGACATTATTGTGTGTTATAGATGTATATATGTATGTGTCATATATAATATATACATGTGTGCATGCATGTATACACATATACATACATAAACATATATATATATATAGTCTTTTAATTTTGGTTAGTTCAGATGGAAAAATAAATCTTGTCTTTATTGCTCCATATAGGTCAGAAGCAGTTGTCTCCCTCATTTTGTTTTGACTTTAATTTTTCATACTATATTTCTTAATTTCAAGTATTTATTTTTATAGTCATATTTTCAATAATTTGTATAGGGTTTTTCCATAGTGTTATGATTACAAATCTTAATCATTCTGGTTGGCATCTCTGTTTCTTTTTTTTTTACTTTTAAAAAAGTATTCGTTTCACAAAATCATGAAGTATGGAGAATGATTAATAGAATTTTCTGTAAGTCCAGTACATGATTCACCATCTGTATATTTAAGGTGCTGAACAATAGCTTTTTGAGAAAGATTTAATTAGCCACTACTAAGTATTTCATTATTTCATTATTCTTAGTGCTGTGATTGCTGAAAGGACTGCACTTTCTAATCCCCTTGACACGGATCTACAACTAATAGCACTTCCCAATATTGAAAATATTGTACTATTTTCCACATTTGTTACTCTCATCGTTTGTGATATATTCACATTTTTATAATATAAGGTCCCAGAGGACAAGGATATTTGTACACTCTGTTCACTCCTGTATTTTAAGAGCCTAGACAGAGGTTGAGCTAGAGTAGGCACTAACTATTAATTTCTGAATAAATGAGGGATACTAGTAAAGAGTTAAATCTTTGGATAGTGTTCCAAGCTGGAAGTGGTCTATGACTCCTGAGAACTCAACTTTTGCAGTCTAAAGGCAGGAGCATAAAGATTTTGAAACTGGTCCAAGTCTTTATTCTGACAATAGCTAGCTTTGAGTCAATTTGAGTTGGATACTTCATTTCTCTTTTGTTGTTTTTGTTGTCAGTTAGTTTAGTGGGGGTTTTTTTTTTCCTTACTAATTAAAGGACGTATTTCATTTGCAATATTTTGATGACTGAATTTTACATTTTATGTAACTCTCATGTTGTTGAATTGGCCATTGATTTCTTGATTTTGTTACTCTCCCTTTAATCTCATAATTCATTTTGCCTACTTTTTCTTATTAATTTCTTTTTCCCTCCACTCTTCTATTCCTTCTGGCTATCATTTAATGTCTTTTTTTAATACTCTTTTACTTCCTATTGTTTTCTCTCCCTACATATTTTTCTTTCACCTTCTTGTTCATGCTTTCTTCTTTTCCGTTTATGGTTGTTACTCTTTCCCTTTTTCCATCTTTTCCTCTCTGCTTTCTCTTTTATTTTTCTCTCATTATTAATCACAAATGATCCTTCATTTAACAATTTTTTACAAGTTAATAAGCACAAGTCATGTGCTAAGTATTATGTTGTACATTGGGGAGATGAGGTAAAATAGTCTGATGAAGTACTTGGCCTGGTAAGTTTAGAATCTGTCAGAGCACAATGTCTTCACTATATCAAAAAATGCAGGCAAGAAGGCAAAGGTGAGAGTGTTAAATAATTTCCTTCAATATACCAAAACTTATGGGTTGTAGCTAAGGTAGTTCTAACAGAGAAATTTGTTGACAAAAATAAATAAAAATTAAAAGAAAGATTTCAAAAAAAAAAAAAAAAAGAACTAAATTTACGCCTCCAGAAACTAAAAAGAAAAACAAATCCTAAACAGGAAGTCAGCAAAAGGAAGGAATAATGGAGATTAGAGCATAAATAAACGGAATGGAAACTAGAAAAACATTAGGAAAGATCAACAAAACTAAGAGTTGGGTTTCTGAAAAGATAATAAAAATAGGAAAAACTTTAGACTTAACCAAGAGAAAAATAGAGAGATCTCCAATAAGTGAAAGCGGAGACATTTCTGTCAATACCTTAGAAATATAAAGGATTCTACAGATGGTACTATGAACAACCTTACACCAACAAATTAGATAACCTAGAAGAAATGGATAAATTCATAGAAATGTAATACCTACCAAGAATGAATCAGGAAGTAGAAAGTCTTAAGAGATTAGTAATGAGTAAAGAAATTTCAAAAGTAAGCAAACACCTCCCCAAAAGAAAAATCTAAGACCTGATGGCATTATGGGTGAATTCCATTTATACCAAGCCTTGAAATAAATTAATGCCAATCAAGCTTTCCAAAAATTGAAACTAAGGAAACACTTCCAAGCTCATTCTGAGATGCTAGCATTACCCTCAACCAAAGCCAGCTAACGACACCCCAAGAAAAAAAAAAGTAGACAAATATCCCTGATAAAAATACACAAAAAATCATAAAAAAAAAAAAAACACAAACAAACTGGTAAATCCAATTCAACAGCATGTGAAAAGAATCATACATAGTTATCAGTTAGAATGTATGCCTGGATGCAAGGAAGATTCAACATACACAAATAAATCAATACGATATACCATGTTAACAGAATAAAAGGATACAAATTATAAGACCATCTCAATAAACTACAATACGCATTTGACAAAATTAAACATCCTTTAAAACTCTAAAACATGATAAAATTTCTCAACAAAATAGGTATAGAATAAACTTACCTCAACACAATAAAGGACATATATAAAAAACCCAAATCGAATATCCAGAATACTGGTGGCCAAGAGCTGGTGGGTGGGGAAAATGGGGACGTAATTGATCGAAGATTCAAAAATTTCAGTTATAAAATTAATGCGTTACATAGGTCTAACATACAGCATGGTGACTATAGTTAATAAAACAGAATTGTATACTTGAAATTTGCTTTCTCGTCATGCATATAAACACCCATCAATGGTAACTATGACTGGTGATGAATGTGTTAATCTGACTGTGGTAATCATGCTATAGTCCCCCTGTTATCCGTGGGGGATGTCTTTCAAGAATTCCATAGTTACCTAAAACTACAGATAGTCCTGAACCTTGTACATACTGTGTTTTTTTCTATGCATAGATATCTCTGTGAAAGTTTAATTTATAAATTAGGCATAGTAAGAGATTATCAACAATAAATAATAATAAAACAGAGCAATTGTAACAATTTACTTTTAAAAAAAGGTACGTAAATGTGGTGTGTCTATCTCTCACATTTGATTGTACTGTACTCACCGACTTTCGGACCACAGTTGATTGTGGATAACTGAAAACACAGATAAGCGGGGACTACTACACAATGTGTAGATGTATTAAATCATCCCATTGCTCCACTTGAATATATACAATATTTAATTTTTAATTACATATTTGAAATATAACAATAAAATTCTAAATAAAATTTAAAAGAGGATTTAAACTAAAAAACCTCTGCACAATAAAAGAAATAACCAACAGAATGAAAAGACAACCTATACAAAGAGAGTAAGTATTTGCAAATTATTCATCTCACAGGGTCCTAATATCCAGAATGTATAAGAAACTTAACCGAACAGGAAAAAATATGTATCCCCATTAAAAAGTGGGCAAAGGACAAGAATAGACGTTTTTCAAAAGAAGACATACAAATGGCCAACAGGTATATGAAAAAATGTTCAACATTCCTAAATATCAGAGAAATGCAAAGGAAAACCACAATGAGATATTATCTCGTGCCCGTCAGAATGGCTATCATTACAACTGTGTACAAAAGTATACAAAATGCAGCAAATGGTAAGGAGGTGAAGAAAACAGAACTCTTATATTCTATTAGTAGGAATGTAAATTAGTACAACCTCTATGGAAAATAGTACAGAGATTTCTCAAATAATTAAAAAGAGAATTACTGTTTGATGCAGCCATCTCACTAGTAGGTATCTAGACAAAGGGAAATAAATAAATATATTAAAAAGATATCTCCGCTGGTATGTTGATCACAGCACTATTCAAAATAGCAAAGATATGAAATCAAATACAGTCCCTATCAACAGATGAATGGATAATGAAAAGGTTATATATATATATATAATATTTGTATTTATATATATATGCACATATACACACACATACTAGGTAATACTATTCAGCCTTAAATGGAGTAAAATCATGTCTTCTGCAGCAACATGGATGGAATTGGATGTCATTATCTTAGGTGAAACAAGCACAGAAAGGTAAATATCCTACGTTATCAGTCATAAATGGGTGCTGAAATATGTACACATGGATATAAGAGTGGAATGACAGACAACAGAGAATTGGAAGGGTGAGAGGGTGAGAGGCGGAGTGTGATGAGAATTAGTCAATGGGCACAATGTATGTTTTTCAGGTGACGAATACACTAAAAGCTCTGACTTAACTATTATGCAGTTTATACATGGAACAAAATTCTACCAGTATCCCATAAATTTGTACCAAAAAATTCTAAATAAAATTTTGGAATATGTTCTTTGATTTTCAGGTAAGCTCAATTTTGTTTGACACTTGAGAACTATTTGTGTTAAGACATAGTTTATCATTTTTAAAAACGCTTCTACATCATAGTACAGGTTTGTGTGTATGTGTTTGTGTGTTTGTGTGTGTGTGTGTGTGATGAAAGAGATAGTGTAGGAAGATTGAAAATAATTGAAGATAATCAGCTACTTACCAATAGTAATGGTATTCAAGCAGGCACCTGAAACTTTCCCTTAAAGAACAGAAAATCAAAATAATTTACAATACACTCTAAATTATATAAATACAAAAATTCAAAAGGAATCTCCCCACTCCCCATGCACATACTCACACATACACTTGCAAACACATAATAGAATCCTCTGATCTTGGACTATAGCACTCTAAGGCATGTAAGATGCTTTTTCTTGCAGTTAGTTCACACAGTTATAGTTGTGTATCATTCTGTGAGGCTATTTCTACCTTATACTGATGATTGTGGAAATACCAGGGGATTCTTCCTTAATAGTAAATAAGCAATACCTACAACAATAACAGTTCAATTTATCAACCTCATAAATAGCTCTTAATTTATCTTCATATTGGTTACCACTGCCTGAGAACAATCTTCTATTTCTCACCTGGAAAACTATAATATCTTTCTAACAGGGACACATATTCCACCATTACTTCCTTATCATCCTCTAGAGTACTGCTGCAAATATTGTATTTGCTTTAAAACTTGTATCTGTTTATAAAAGTATAGTTGTTTTTAGTAATATATATGGTTTTCAAATTCAGACTTGATACTATCTGCAAATAATGAAAGATATTTAAACTTTTCAAGACACTACATTCTCATTCATAAATGGAGATTAATAATAGCTATCTCTTAAAATTTTTGTGAATATTATATATGGCATGCATGTAAAGTGCTCTCATATTGCAGAGAACCTAGAAAACTCTCAATGAATTTAGTTACTGCCCTTTGTAAATAATTTAGAAATCTAAGAAAAATAATAATAAAAGAAGTAAAATTATATACCAATTCATTCATGCTTTATAGCATTTTCAAATTTTAGCTCTGCTTAATTACTGTAAATGATATATTGATCATAGTTAAGACTTGGACAACAAACTGGATTTATATTGTCTTACTTCAAGTAATATTTTCTATCGGGTAAATTTCTGGATCAGTTTTGACCCGGTCATCTCTCTGTAACCACAATGTTTAAGTAGTGGTTTGACATTAAATCTAGCAACTTATACGCCTCTCTTCTTTCTCCCATTGTTTTCTGGTTATTGTTTCACATAGTCCTTTTCAGATGAACTTCAAGAGAGGTGACATACATATAGTATCGACATTATTACTCTGGAAACAAGTGTATGTTTTATTTCATTTGAGACCTTTTTGTTAGTTACCAGTTAATTTTTGCCTTCTACTATTTGAGTCTTGAATAACTTTCCTTAGGCCTAGCTTTTATAGACAGCATTGCTATTATGAAACAAATGCTTTGCCATTAAGCATTCTAAATTGCTAATGATGTCGTACATATAGGAGAGGCAAAGCATTTTTGGGGTCTCCATCTGGGACTAAGAATTAGCACAAAATAAGACAGATTAACAGGAAAAATCATAATATTTTTATTTAATATGTTTTACATGTACCATCTCTGTATACATCTCTGTATAGGTAATTGGTTCCACAATTACCTACACACAGGAGAATCCCAGAACACTCAAGTTCTTGGTATAAAGTGGTATAGTATTTGCTTGTAGCCCATGCATACTCCCCCCCATATACTTTAAATTATCTACATTTTACTAATAATGCCTAATACAATGTAAAGGCTGTGTAAATAGTTGTAATACCGTTGCATTTAAAATTAATTTTATTTTAATTGTTGTGTTTTATTTTGTTTATGTTCTAAAATATTTTCAATTCACAGTTGAATACAGAACCTGCAGCTACAGAGGACTGATTGTACATGAGAAACTTCAGAGGAAAAAGAAGATACAGAAAGTAGTTGGGTCTAAGTGCTTATACACTAGGTAGAACAAAGAGTAGTAACTGTGGGATAGTAAAAGATTAAAGGAAGAGACAGGCTATTTAACAGAGTCTGTACAGATTTGGGCCTTAACTGCTTGCCTCTGGTGATGAGAATATTTTTTTCTTTCTGGTAGAGGGAGCGCATGTTTCACATGGCAGTTTTATCTCCTGCTTAGGGAAAGAAAACGGAGGGTCAGAGTGCCCCTCTTGCATCTGCTGTTTTACAGGTGTCTTTAGCTCAAAGTAGTCAATATGCCAAACTGGCATGTTTTGGCGTAGCATGCTGTGAATCCCCTTATGTGGAACAGACACGATTTGAGTGCTGATGCTCTTTTAGTAAGTTTTTCAGGTAATTCTGTTAAATATGTTGGTAGATAATCATATCTAGAAATGTTGCTAACGTTGCTTCTTTAATTTTTATCATTTCTAATTGTGACAAAATGATGTGGGTATTAACGATTTAGAATAAGTGAAGCCTAAAAATTATATTAATTCTGCCCTTGCACGTAAATGTTAAATTGTTTGGGTAATGAAATCCAGGCTCAAACTAAACTTTCCTTACAAGTTTGAAGTTGTTGATCTACTATCTTTTGACAAATCCATGAAGATATCAAAGTTATTCATATACAAGTAATCAACTTATGACATTTTTGAAATATTGTTCTAAATAATTCATATATTATTGTATTTCTTCTATTATATCTGTTATTTCTTCATCTCCAAATTACTCTGCAAGTCCTGTTGGTCGTACCTTAAAGCTTCTGAGCCTGCCTTATTAGTTAAATTTTCTTTTACATTTCATATGTCTTTGCCAATTTGCACCTCTTTCTAAGAGAATTCCATAATTCCATATACCACATGACTAATAAGTTGTGTCCATTTTGTTCTTTGACAAAGTAACTAGTTTATTTATGTGTGAGATTAAAACTACATGAAGTTTCTAATATTATAATGGTTCCTAGAATTATGCATTTTGTGATAAAATTAGTGGTTCTAAAGCTATATGGATGATAATGTAAGAATTCCCTTCATTTTCTCGAAAATAATAACAGAGTCCATGATATTCCCAGCCAACTGGCTCTTGGGATTTTCTTTTGGAAACTGACCTGTTTAGTGAAAATTAATTAGAAATGACCCATCTGACTTTGACTAAGAAATTTGCTGAATTTGGGATCTAGAATAGTATTTTGTTTTTCTTAAATAACATTTTACACAAGGCGAGATTAGAAGTCTCTCTCTCTCTCTCTCTCTCACACACACACAAAGAATTGACACTCTTTGATAACTTTTTGTCATCTGCTAACAAATGCTTGTATCTATGACAGAATCCTGCCTGGGAATTTTGTTCTTCGTAATATACTACCTGGAGGGAACACTGTAGTGAATGCAGCCTCACATCCTTCACCTGCCTTTATTAGAAAGTTACACCATACAGCAAGAAGAATCTAATGATTCTGAATTGCCAAAATTGTCTTTGCTGTTTCATAACAGCATATAAAATTAATTGTCCAAAACTCCACTTTTGCTTTCAAAGACCCTACTCTGCTTTCAAATTTCTCTACATCAGTAAATGGAAACTTTATTCCTTCATCTGTAAGCTTCAGCACCACTGCCACCTAAGCTATCATTTTTCATCTGAATTGTTTCAGGAAATTTTTAATGTTCTCCTTTATTCCTTTCTCACCTATTGTCAACTCTCCATATTGCAAGCAAAGTGATTAAAATGTAAAGTAAACTATGGTACTTCTAAAGTGCCATAAAGTAAACGATGATATTTCTCTGTATCAAATTCATTAGCAGAACTTCCCAATTCATTAAGGATTTTATTCATCATGTTCATGACATTTGAGGCCCTAAATGTAATGTTCACCATCCCCATCATCCACAAACACACACACACACACTCACACACACACAAACACACTCTCTCTCTCTCTCACACACACACACATTACTTATTTTGCTTTCATCTTCTACCAATATTCTACTATTTTCCATTATTCTACTATTCTGCTACTATTCTACTCTTGTCTTTCTGTACACCATGTCCTAGCTTACCTGTCATTGGAGATATTCCTAAAACATACCAATTATACTTTTGCCACAGGTACTTTGCACATCCTAGTCCCTCTGATTACAGTGATATCTTCATTTTAGATCCACTTATTTCTTTTATATTCCGTTCAAATGTCTATATATAAGAGAGATCTTTAGGTTCATTATATATAAAATAGTCATCAAACACTCCATCCATTTCCCCTTTATTTACCTTGTAACTTTCTTTCTATGAGAAAATGAAAAAGAAATCGCGGATGAATGAACAAATTTAGTTATGTGCAAACTGAAGAAATAATTATAAAATTTCACTGACTTTTCCAAAAAAAAGAAGCCCTTTCCAAAGATTACACTCAACTTGGAGAGTTAGGTGGATGGTGAAATGGAAAGTTAACTGCATTTGACTTTATGCAGTACAATGATCTTGCTTCCAATAATCTTATGATGAATCCTGAAGATAAAATTCAGGGGATCAATGAAGTTGCATAAGAAAAAAGTTATTACATTTTTATTTTCAATATCCTCTTACTAAAATATATTTCCTTCAATTATCAACATAGGCAAAAGAGTAGAATAATATAATGGTATCTGCTACACTGTCACCAATAGAAATAATAATTATTTTTTATCACATTGTGGTCATCGCAATATACTTACCAAGTTACTTCATGTTCCTCACTACTTAGAAATTATGGTACTTGTAAAACTGAATCACACATGATTACAATAATATCCATCTGGGTCCTCTACTTTTGCAACAAATGGGTATTGGGAGTGATCTTCTGTTGCTTTCTTTTAATTTGAACCACTCTAATATCAAAGAGGAATTTCTCAAATTCCTGGTATATGCCTAAGATCTGCCCCTATTACTACTCTTCATTCAGCCATAAACCTAATTCAATATTCTCTTCATCATTCTAAATAGGAATCTTAGCAGTGTGTGAATTTATTGAGTGTGAAGTCAAGATTGGCACACTGGTGCTTGTGACTCATGTCATCTTATTCAGAAACAATAAAATATTTTTTCTAGCTCACACATTTGAGCAACACACTTATGAACCCATCTGGAATGGGCTCCTTCAGCATAAAGTACAAAATGTCTCAGTTTCGTATACAGAAATCTTCTTTCACCCTCCTATCTGTATACAGCCTCACCTTTATCTTTCCTATATAAACCTATCTTGTGGTAGAAATAATGATAATAATAGAAATACTAATTAGCCTTTATTAAGCATTTACTGCATGTCATATATCCAGCTTGGTGCTTTATATGTTATCTCATCTACTTCCCACATTATCTCTAAACCTCAAGTAAGAAAAATGAAGTTTATGAGGTTAAGTACATCACTCAATGTCACACAAAAAAAGAGTTGCAAAATCTGGAACTTGAATCTGTCACTGGTTAACTTCAGAGCCAAAGATCTTTACCACTCTACCTTACAGTAACACACCATGAGTGACTTATGCTCTCCTGAAAATCCTAACATAACGCTTGCTGTATAGTACTAATTGAGTTATAAACCTGCATTGGGAAATACAGAGAGGTAGTGATTATTTATTTAATTCCTTCATGACGTATTGGTTTTATATGCTGAAATTGTAACATCCTGAAATCCTAAAAAAAAGAATATTTTAATAATTGTGATTGCAATAAAACTCATTTTATTAAGATTATAGCTTTTCTTAGGAAGTAAAAGAAGAGACAGAAGCTCTGATTCTTAAGGTAAAGCTATGCTAAAGGTTTAGGTATGTTTTTAGCTGCATGTGTTGGAACTTGCATTTCAAATTAGAACAAAGGTAAAAAATCAAGCTATAACAACAAAATTGTTTTGCCCCCGAAGATCATCTCTCTCTGAAGGTTTTCTGCAGCTATTTCTTTTTTTAAGCAGATGTCTAGCTTTGCTACCACTGCTTTTCAGGGGAAGTGAGATGCAACATCCTGATAAAATTAACATTTCTTATACTGAGAATGTCTCCCAGGAGACACAACCACTTAAAGCACTGGATACAGAATCTTTGTAAACATCTTGTGAAAGAACTCTTACAGGAAACCAAAGTTATCAGCATAAGCTACTGCCCACTCCCCTGAAGCCAGTATTTGACTTCTAGCTCTTCATCTTCTTAAAGTTTCAGAGGATTTTCCTGTGTGTATAGATCAGCTTGCTTATGTTAAATGAGATATTCCCGATAAAACATTTGATGATAGATCTTATTTACTTTCTTTTAAACTTAATAAACCATTTGTTTTATCTGTACTATTAATACAACATGTGAAGTATTTATTTATTTATTTATTTATTTATTTATTTATTTATTTATTATACTTTAGGTTCTAGGGTACATGTGCACAACGTGCAGGTTTGTTACATATGTATACATGTGCCGTGTTGGTATGCTGTGAAGTATTTTAAAATGCAATTACCCCTATACTCTAAATCTTCTAAATCAAGAACCTTTCCAGGTAAGAATTTTTACAAACTTTTTGTAATAAATAATAAAATTCTTTATTAAAATGCTAGCACCACAATTATCTTAATTTTGCTGTGTAATAATTTAAAAGACAAAAAAATCAGGCCGGGCGCGGTGGCTCAAGCCTGTAATCCCAGCACTTTGGGAGGCCGAGACGGGCAGATCACGAGGTCAGGAGATCGAGACCATCCTGGCTAACACGGTGAAACCCCGTCTCTGCCAAAAACTACAAAAAACTAGCCGGGCGAGGTGGCGGCGCCTGTAGTCCCAGCTACTTGGGAGGCTGAGGCAAGAGAATGGCGTAAACCCGGGAGGCGGAGCTTGCAGTGAGCTGATATCCGGCCACAGCACTCCAGCCTGGGTGACAGAGCGAGACTCTGTCTCAAAAAAAAAAAAAAAAAAAAAAAAAAAAAAAAAAAAAAAAAAATCAAAGCAGAATACGGAGATGCTGCTTAGAGTAGGTTGCGGAATCTGTCATGATTCCAAAATGTGGAATTTCTGTTTTGAATCAGTATAGTTCAAAATGGCAATCCATATACATAATCAGAAACATGAATTGATTGCAAACTCAATATATCTTCATCTTTCAGGGGATAACTGAGAACAACCAAGTTCAGAGGCAATAAATATGAAGTCAGGATATCGATGTCTCTAAGTACAATAAGCAATAAACCTGTCAACTTGGCATTTTCTCATATCGATAACAGGAAATGCGTAATGAAAATTCAGCTATGATTAGAACAATGACTTATTTATTTTAAATAGTAAATAACACTGTCCAAAAGTCTACACTTGTATACCATCTGGTTGGTACGATCTCTCACTGTGTGCATGCTGCATGGGAAGTCCAATGCTCATTGGAGCTATTTCAATATGCTCTGAGAACTAGCAGTGTAAGTCATGGTGTGCTGTTTTACGAAATCTGGCCCAGGCAGCCTCACACATCTATCTCCACATTATCCACACATCTGCCACTGCAGCATAAAAGTCTTTGTTCTTAGGCCAAGGCACATTCTCCCCTTTGAATGTCTGCATAGACACACTTGATATTTCCCTGTGTTGTTCCAATTTCTCTTTACATGGAAAGAGAACCCTCTTCTCTAAATGAGATAGTTTTATTTATTTTTTAAAATGATACATAATGTATGTATATATTTATGGGGTGCATATTATATTTCATTACATGCATTAAATGTGTAATCATCAAGACAGGATATTTATGGTATCTGTCAAGTATTTACCATTCCTATGCATTGGGAACATTCCAAGACCTCTTTTCTAGCTATTTTGAAATATACAATACACTGTTATTAACAATGGTCACCCTACTCTGCTATCAAACATTAGAACTTATTCCTTCTATCTGAGTGTTTGTTCCCACTAACCAACTTTTCTTTGTTCCAGACTCTCATCCACAAGCCCTTTACAGCCTCTGATATTCCAGCCTCTGATATCATTTGACTCTATCTCCATGATACTAACATTTTTAGCTCTCTCATATGAATCAGAATCTAAAGTATTTGTGCCTGATTTATTTCACTTAACATAAGAAGCTCTAGTTTCATCATTGTTACTACAAATTACATAATTTTATTCTTTTTTCTCTCCAAATAGCATTCCATTGTGTATACATACCACATTTTCTTTATCCTGAATGAGATTGCGTTTAAATTATATTAATACATCTATATTGGGTTATAATCAAGTTTTCTAATCCTGTAAATTTCAAGACTTACAGTGGCTTGACATGTTACCACTTTGATCCAATATATGTGTGTGTGTATATACGTGTCTGTGTGTGTGTGTGTGTATATATATATATATATATATATATTTTTTTTTTAAACAAAGTCTCGCTCTATCACCCAGGCTGGAGTGCAGTAGCACATTTGGTTTGCTGCAACCTCTGCCTCCCAGGTTCAAGCAATTCTCCTGCCTCAGCCTCCTGAGTAGCTGGGACTACAGATGCACTTCACAATGCCTGGCTGATATTTTCTATTTTCAGTAGAGATGGATTTCACCATGTTGGTCAGGATGGTCTCGATCTTCTGACCTTGTGATCCACCAGCCTTGACCCCCCAACAATATGTGTATATTTTAATGTTAAACTCTACTTTGGAAATCATATTTCTGTTCTTATTGAGTTCTTAAGAGCATAGGTGGGGCAATGTAACATTTCCTCCATTTGTTTGCTGAAACTTTATCTTGGGGTCAGGCATATACTTTACTGAAAATGCATGTTTCAAGAAGACATCTGATAAGACACTGTTAACTATTTTATCTTATTCATCTCCACTATGAATTCCATGAAAACTTACTTTCATTTAGGTATCCAGGAAGAAAACAAGGAACAACAATAATAATATATATACTTAATCCAAAGGAATTACAATACAAAACAGTATTTTTATCTGTTATGTGCTGCTTAAAGATAATTTATTTTCTGGAAATATGAAAAAGGAATGGGTTCTCATACTCAAATATTTTATAAGTCCCATCTCTAAACTAATTAATTCCTCACATGCTATGGAATTGAGACAATAGTCTATGAATAATCCCGATATTTCAGAGACATCTGTATAATAGTGTCTAAAAATTTACACAAATAATAATTAAATTTTAATGTTGAATTAATCAATCAACAATGCACAAATATGTATGGTACCATCTGAAGGTAACTGAAAGATCTTTTGACAGTAAATTTCAAATACACAAATAAATGTTGAGAAAGGTTGGATCCATGCCATAATGCTATATATACAGATGGTTCACTCATAATTTAATGTACAATGACGTATAAGTTATCTTTTACTATTTAACAAATTCCTCCAGTTCTGTTGGCTTAAGAAAGCAATCATAATATTTAGCTCAGCCTTCTGATCTTCCTGGACTCTTTCATTTCATCAAGGATGGCTTCACTCAGACATCTAGTGATTAAAAACTGTCAGATTGGGAGCATGAATCTTTTCCATTTTAACTCTAATCTTTAGCCTACTTGCCAATGCTGTTATAGATGGTGGTCTCAGATTTCCAAGTTCAATGTTAGAGGGAAAGCACCAATGAGTAAGCCATTTTTAGTACCTGCTTGTGTTTCATATGCTGATGTTCTATTAGACACATCCAGTTGAAGCAGGGAAGCATTGTACCGTATCTCTTGAGGAAATGAGCTGCAAAGTCACAATACGAAGGAAGATGTGCACAAAGATGGAATGAATTTGTAGCCATTATACAATCTACCACAGGTCATATATTTTATTTGTCATAAAAAGTTATCAAGAGCACTTTTATCTAAGGCAGTGATTCCCAAGGCCTAGACACAATATAAGCAACTAGTATCTTGCCTGATGGTCAGTCTTTATCAAATAACTGTATAATTTTTTTATAGAGTTTTTGTGTGTTAACTTGAAAAATATTTCTATATTTTGAAAAAATAATGCTCCTAGAAGGTCCAGCATGCGATAAAGGCTGTCTGATTGTTGCCATGGCAGTATTTTTGTTCCTTATATATTTTTCTCAGTGACATGTTCATGATGGCAGAATGATAAAGACAATTTTGATCTATAATAGCTCCTTATTATCCAGTTGTTCTTTAAACACTTTTGAAGTTAGCCTGGGGTAGTTGCAAAGTAGGTTCATTCTTGCAAAAATTCCTGTCTGACAACTGTTTCCCTCTGTGGTTTCCACTGATTCATGTTCAGCTGTCAGAATTGGTAAACAAACTGTCATTATTAACCCTTTCACAAAGCTCTGCATTGCATGGCTGTACATTCATGCCATTTAAAGATACTTAGGAACATAACTACTGCATCCTTTGCAGGAGAAAGAAGGCTGTTTTAAACAAAGAGGAAATTAGAGTGAATGGTTTGTAGCTAGAGAATAAAGGGTTTCAGCACAGTTCCAGTCAAATTTCAAGAGCAACTAAGTCATTGTAATATTTTAAAATGATGCTTGTTGATAATGGTTTGCTTTTCTTAATCCATATTCACTTTAGCAAATGTTTTTAAATAAACATTTTGTACTTTATTTATTTATTTTTCCTTTTTTCTTAGCCTAGTAAGCTGCAGCAGAATTTATATCAGATAATTTAATTTCCTGTCCTATGTTAAGGAATGCCAATAACATTAGAAAAAAGGCCTATGGTATCTGGCACTTTTGATTAATCAAAGCAGAAGCTCTGTTATTCCCTGATGTTTTATTTTTCAGCACTTTGTGATGTGCTATGTGATAGGTGAAATGGGAAAAGGTAAAGAATGTTAATTAAAAGAACTTGTACAGTAAAATATAATTTATTCATTCAAATCGGGAAAGAAAAGTCAAAAGACATTTTTAAAGCATAGAATACAGTAGGTGCCTAAAAATTGCTTGTTATTTTAAGTTATCCTAGTAGATACTGAAAGTTATCAACCCAGCACTTCTATTCCAAGAGCTTTCTCATCCCAAGTACTCGGTAACTATGTAGCGTGAACTTATAATTTATTATTTAAACTACACAATTTTGAAAATGTAAGAAATGTAAAACTTCTTAAGAAGTGAAATTCATAATTAATCAACAGATTTTAAAGTATAATTATGTATTGAATCAATATAATCTAATTCACCTTTTGTATATATACTTGTACATGATATATACATGTACCTTGCACATGATATATACATGTACCTTGCACATGATATATACATGTACCTTGTACATGATATTAATGATTAATTGAAAAAATATATAGAGACTTCAAATATCTTGGGTAAAACTGAATGTTTGATTTGTTTATAAATATGAAGGCCTTCATAATTCTACAAGTTTTGGCTTCTGACGCAAGTTAGAGCACAAAGATTTTTCATAAATTTTGGACAGAGAGAGCTAAAGTAATTGCACCCTGGTGGCTGAAGATGTAAAATGAAACCATGTCAATTCTCTTTTTTTTGAGACAGAGTCTCGCTCTGTCACCCAGACTGTAGTGCAGCTCGCTGCAGCCTCCGCCTCCCGGGTTCAAGCGATTCTCCTGCCTCAGCCTCCTGAGTAGCTGGGATTACAGGCACACGCCACCATGTCCGGCTAATTTTTTGTATTTTTAGTAGAGACGGGTTTCACTGTGTTAGCCAGGATGGTCTCTATCTCCTGACCTCGTGATCTGCCTGCCTCGGCCTCCCAAAATATCACTGCGCCCTGCCTGAAACCATGTCAATTCTTTTACATAGAGAACAACATGAAAGGAAGCAAAGGAAAATAAAACTACTATAGGGAAGATAAAACAGGCAAATAATAAACAAGGCATAAGAGACATCAACAGACTGAGAAAATAATTACTTCATGTTGCTCTTAAAGTTCAAATGAGTAACAGCTGTTGGCACGGTTTTGCTTTTTATAAATAATTGTATTTATTTTTAAAATGACAATGATTATATACAATGTGATGTTTTACATAGATACAATAACTAGGTACATTGTAGAAAATTAAATCAAGGTTTTAGTTTTAAACCTTAATCTGATTCTTGTTTTCTTGTTCTATGATTGTTAAAGATTACTTTGTCATTTACAAACTAAATGATCAAAATAAAAATACGATTGAATTATGTATAACCAAGACAACATATTTTATTGATTTTAAATAGTCACATAAAAAGCACTCAAGATAAGAATTGGAATCTCCCATACACTGAAAGTAAGTCTAAGACCAAGAGGTGCCAGCTAATCTAACACCACACCATGATTTACTAATAAGTATCAAATATTTAAAACTTTCCTTTGTGGCCTCATGTTCCATGAATTTTACTTATAATAAAGTTATTTTTCAAGTAATACATTTCTGTGTACTCTAGGGGATACATAATATATTGTGAAAATGTGGGCTTTATTAGGAAATATTGGGCAATTTTACACCCATTGCATAATTTAGCCCAAGGATTCAAAATCAGTGTCATTGATTTTATTTTTTCCCAATGTGAAGTAAGGTCAATCTTAGAACACTTTTTAAGAAATAAGGTTTTTATAATTAATTAAGATTTTTAAAGTATTAATTATTTACTGAATCAATGCAATTTATTCACCGTATTTTAACATAGCATCAAGTAATGAAAGGTAATGGTGTTGAGAGAGTATTTCTGTTATTTTCTTTTCTTTTTTTTTTTTTTTGGGGGGATTTCTTCTGATCATCACTCTGTCAACTCTAACAGGAAGGTATTAAATTGGAAACACGAAATACAAAAATATATTATATCTTGAAACCCAAAAGGAAAAGCTGAAAAAAATCAATATTTGAAACGAGATATAAGTAGCCAGAAAAATAGTGATGTGGGGATTAAAGTAGGAGGATTAAGGAAAATATATTCTCCACAAGTTGTGTGCTTTTGGCTATTCTTAATAAAAATCCTAAGTTAATATACGGATTAATATACTTACAGGGGGAAAGATTCAATAAACTTCATAGTCATTCCTTAGCAGTTCTCAGTTTTTTATGTCCAGCTGGCCTTTCCTATCTGTGGGTTCCCCATCTGTGAATGCAACAAACCATAGGTGAAAATAATTGAAAATATCGTGCCTGTAGTGAATATATACAGACATTTTTGTGCTTGTCATTATTCGGTGAACAATATGGTACAATAACTATTCACATAGCATTCACGTTATGTTAGGTATTATAAGTAATCTTGAGTTGGCAAAGCATACGAGAGGATGTGCAGAGGTTATATGCAAATATCCCATTTTACGTAATGGATTTGAGCATCTATGAATTTTGTTATCCGTGAGAGGTCCTGGAATATCCTGTGGGTATCCCCATGAGGGATGACTGTATATTTTTGTAATAGGAAAATATATAAAATTATATCAGATTTTTGATAAAAAAATCAAAATCATTAAGGTAAGTAGAAACATACCTCATGTATCTTAATTTTCAACAATTGCATATAGAAGAATAATAGACCTACAGATTGAATTTATAAAATTTTTTATGGTTAATAACAACTTTTATTTATACAACTAAAATCATTATTAGTTAAATTACTAGAATGTGAACAGTTGACTCGGTCTTATAAGCAAGAGTCGAAGTTAAAATGGAAAACCAATCAGGGAAAGCAATATGCTTCATTTACATAGTTATTCGTAGACTTCACCAGAACCAAGAAAATAGATCATGTTTTTAAAAAT
>NW_016813094.1:2049981-2068201 GCF_001698545.2 Rhinopithecus bieti | reverse complement strand
TTTTTTTTGAGAGGGAGTCTTGCTCTGTCGCCCAGACTGGAGTGAGTGCAGTGGCGTGATCAACACAATGGGAAAAAATTAAATGGGTATCCAAGGAACAGAAAATGATTTAAATTGACCTAGAAACTTAGAACGCTTCAATTTTATCAGTGTCTTTGAATGCAATAACTTCTCTCTCAAAGCCTTTCCGCATATAAAAAATAAAAGTCGAAACCTTATATTTTAAAGGCTCTATTAATATCAGTAAACATAAGATTTTAAAAGGGCCAATGAAACAAATGGCTATTAGATTTTTTTCATGGAAAGCTGCAAAAGTAAGGGCTTTTCTAACTGTATAATTATATACTCCACTATAATTTCTTCCTTATTTTACAAAGGAAGAATGCCATTTAAATAAAATGGTAAACAATCATGTTTTAAAAAATATTTTGATAAAATGTGCCCAGTATAACTTTTGCTTCATCTAACTGCACACAAACATTTAAATTTGGATAACTTTGAGATAATCTTGTAGTAATTAAGAGGAATGGCTAGTGTGCAAGAATTGTTTAAGACTGGAAGTGCATTGGAATTGTTTAAGTATGGAAAGTATATTGCAGAGAGAAAAAAAATGAAGGTTACAGAGAAAAATATTGTGGATAATATGTATCCTTTGGAGCCCTTCCTTTTAATTTACTTTTATTTTATTTTCTTTTATTTTCCCAAAACCTTTGTCATGATTCTCCTTCCATTCTGAACAATTATCTAAGAGAGCTAGAAAAATATCTTTTCAATATGCATAGTTGTATATGAAAATTACAGTCATATATTATTTGTATAAATATAACTATTGGGTAAAACCAAGAGTATCTATAGCTGAATTAAATTCCTGTCTAACTGTGATTTGGGCAAAATCTTAAGCTCAGTTTTTCCACTTTATTTTTGGTCGGTCTTAATTATAATTCTCTTTTGCATGGGACTTGTGGGTTCCAGGGGCCTGTACAGTGCCATGATATGACTAGAGTGTGGAGCTAGGTCTCAGCACAGGACAACTTTGGGTTTCTCTCCATAACATCCTCTGGAAATCTGTCCACATTTCCAGGTGATTTAAATCATGCAGTTCACTCTTATTGTGTCTATTCTTTTTGTTCCAGCTCCATATTTTTTCTTGTTAGTTCTGACCTCCTTCTGATTTATTGTTGGGCAAAGAAGAAAACACATTTTTTAAAAACCATCTTAGGACAGCAAATAACGTCTGCAAATTTTTCTAAGCCCTCTCTGCCTGAACACACAAAAAACTCATTTACGTTCCAGTTGGTGCAAGATGGCTTCACAAACAATGCTTCTTGTCTTTTCAGGTATCTAGTCTGGGTTACTATAAACCAAACACCATAAAGTGGGTAAATTACAACCAACAGAAATTTTTCACAGTTTGAAGAGCTGGGAAGTCCAAGGTCCAGAAGTCAGAAAATTTGGTGTTTAGTGAGGGCCCAGTTTCTGGTTTATAGATGGTTTCTCTAGCTGGGCCCTCACATAGTAGAAGAGAGGAGGCAGCTCTCTGGGACCTCTTTCATTAGGATACTCTTCTCATTCATGAGAGCTCCATCCTCACAACCTATTTACCTCCCTATTATCCTGATTCTAATATCATAGCATTGGTGATTAGGTTTCAACTTAGGAACTTTGGGGAAACACAAACATTTAGACCACAGCACCAGAGTTCAACCAAGAGATAAAAAACACATTCATTTGCAAACTCTTAAGCTTATCTAAAGGTGTTTTTTTCTCCCACCCCTCATAATCTAGACCGGAGTGAATTCAGGGTTAGGGCCCTTTCTTAGACTCAACAGCTCTCCTCTCTTTTTTTCTTTTTTTTTTTTTCATAAAGTGACCTGAGTGGGGATTGTCTCCTACCAATCATATATGATTCTACCCATATTTTAAGTTATACTTTATTCATTGAGTACTTCAAGTCTCTAGGTGAATTACGTATACCACATTTTTCTTCTCAACTTTTGTTACAAAGAATTATTTTGAAGTTCAAAATCCATGAAATGATGTCTTCGTTTTGCTTTCTCTTACTTTTATATTATTCCTTATCTTGAGGTAATGAATGCCACTATTAGTGTATAAAAAATGAAGCAAGTTATTAGAAACAAAAAACATATTTGTTAATATGTGAAGCTTGTATTACTGAATGACAGTGTAAGTTAATAAAACTCTGTGAGTTTAATTCCCCCTATGAATGATGTCTCAGATTCACCAACCTTGGACTCTTTAGCTGTGTTCAGGAGGCAGACTAAGTTCTCCTTGGACAAGCAGCGCCGTCTACTCATGTAGATTGTCTATTATTAAAGAAGCTATTTTCAACTTGATGGTTCAAATAAATACTGCCATTTGTATTCAAAATGAAGTCAGCAGACAACCAAAATAGTATGTCCTGAGTTCTAGAGATAAGTTGTTGATAACAACTGGCTGGCTCCATCTGATATGGATGTTTATATGTCAAGACCATCTCAGAAGGAATTTACTTATTCAGATTCCTGATGTAGAATACACTCCAAAGGATTTATAAAATTGTCTCTTACCTAGATTGCATAGTTGGCATCACAGAGAGAAGGTAAAAAGAAAATGAAGGAACTATGTGAAGTCATTTTATAGCTGTACTATCTCTTAACCTGATGCATTATATTCAATTCTATAACTTCAGAATTCTAGACTTCAAGAAACTAAAATTCCAGGTCAAAATAAAATCTAGATAATAGACACTAGATATATAAGACTGCATATCTTTTTTCTGACCATGAAAATTTTTCTATGCATTTATCTTTATCTGAATACTGGAAATGTTTGAAAATATTTAGGATGAATTTATAGACATCAAAAAGAGGAAAATTCAAAAGATAAATTTAGCAGATAATCCCAGCCTTATACAGGCCTATATTTGATTGTTTTAAATGAAATAAAGAACATGGAAAGAACTGTACCTAGAGGAGAACAGGACTGTCTGTTGCTCTTCATAAGCATAATTTTCAAAAATGGTGCTTTCTAAATCCATCTAAAGGAAACATGCTGAAATGATATGATTTCATATTAATGGGACATACTAAAGAAAGCAGTGCAAACAAGTTTATGATATACATCGAGAAGATAGTCATTAGAGAATAGTACTTTCATATGCTCCTTTTCACATCAACTGAAAGCACAGGCTTCAAACTCTACCCAGTTATGCTTCACACATTGATACTAAAATCTGTGGCTTCCCGTGGGATAAATTATTTCATAAAAAATCCACAAAGCTCTATTAAGATGATATTTTTTGTTGAATATGTGAATGTGGTTCTGGAAGTTTGATTTCATGCTCAATAATTTCCAAATTCTCTAATAGAATTACTAAATCCACAGTGCCCACAACTCTGCTCAGAGTTGGCTGTTTTTGGTAAATTGCACAAAGTCACTGAACTTTGTAAGAAACATGACAACTATCACTAACCTAACATAAGCTGTATTTCATTCTTCACAACATAAGCCATGGTAATGAGAGCCCTACATAAAAAGTAGAGATGGACTACTAGGACTCAATCCGGGCCTTTCAAGAATTTCATCCTTACATATATTAATAGCTGGCTTATTAAGTGAGAGTCCCGATTATAGAGTTGATCACAGCTATTCGTGGGGATATACTAGTTTCATAAACTCTAACTCTATTTGTATTCTCACATTTGTGATAGCTTATCACTTTCTTTCCTTGGGAAAATGACAGGAGGATAATGTCATGGACACTGTGACTGACATTGCTATGGGACCACAAGGAAAAGGGAGAAATTATCATAGTTGCAAAACTTGTACGGAACCTCATACTTATTAACACTGTTTCCTAGGCCACAGCAAATGGCCTAACTAAACAAGGTCTTTAATCACTGAAATATCAGTAACTGTTGAACATTAAAATGAAAGTAATCAACTCAAAAAATGAGCTGCATTCCAAAACATGTAAACGTTGATTTATAACTGATTCCCTTCCCTCACTTTCTCTCCAAATATCTACAAATAATTCTTGAAAATAATTGAACCTAGTTATTATTAAGTGAATACCTAACTAGTCCCGATATCCCACCAGATAACATAGGTGTAACAATAGATTCATAGGAGTGTTACAGGAATAGGATGCTCCTCAAAATGGGTTTGCGTCTTCTGGATGCTTCTGACAAACTACAAAAGACTACTCTAAGTGTGCAGCTTCAAGCAGGTCCAAATGACCTTTACATGAATTTACACATCTGTGTCTAGGATATCACAAGAGATAAATATGTCCCTTCCATATTACGAATATGTAAATGTAAATTTTCACATATTTTCTCAAACTATAATGTGCCTTATTCCAAAATAGAGCATTTTAATATCTCTATTGTTGCTGTGACTACTGAAAATTTTAGTGACATGAGTATCACATCATCTACTGTAATGAAGTCATCTCTGTAGAGCCACATCAATCTAAAACAGAACTAAACAAAGTCATTCACTAACAATTTTAACTCATCTACTCTCTAAAAGATAAGAGAATGGTAAAACAGAATGGCGTGCTTAAAAATGTAATCTCTATTCTGAGAAAATGAAAATTTTAGAGGGTCTAGTAGAAGACTTTTATTCCACAGAATCATTTCTTAAGATCAGGAAATTCCATGGATTTGTTTCAGTCACTACATCCCTTTATAAGTAAAATAAGAGGAGGCTTATCGGAACCCCTAAATCTCTTACTTTAGATTGTATCTAAAGTGTCTTTAATAAAACCTCTCTTTGTCTCCCAAAATGGAAATGGCTTCAAAGCTAGTGCTGTCATTCTGAAGAAGGAAACAGATGAGCTCTTGACTGGATGAACATTATTTAATTGGATAAAATAAACGTGAAGAAAGTTTGAGAGATACAGCAGTGGTGGCAGCTTTGCCTTAGCAAGGGTATCTCTGTGTATGATGGTGCCCTTGGGACTCCACTGGGAGTCAAAATATATCTGGATTCCTGACTTTTACTATATTCAGGCACACCCATAAAATGTATTTATCATCCTCAGGTGCCTTGGTAAAGGGAAAATAATTTATCCATTGCACTTAAAGTAAAATAAACTTGGAAAGTTGTGCAAAAGACCAAGGCAACACTGATATAAACATGAAGATGGAAAGCAGAGTGTGATTTTTATAACCTTTTGAAACCAAAAGTTGAGCAACTGTCTACAAAAATTACACTTGAGGAGGTCATTTTCTCCTTCCTGGAAACTGGAAGTGAAGTTTAGTCCTGGCCAGAAATGCTTCCTGGGACTATTGTCAGTAACATGACCTTAATGAAGTTCAAAACATTTTCCATACATTAATATGAAATAGGGATACTTCCAAGTGGGATTTCCTATCAAATGTATATCCACACTTGTATTGAAATGGGCCAAAAATCAGTCTACTATACCAACAATTAAATATGACATGGGATGCCTTGGGACTTCAATCTATTGCTCATTCTTCCCAGACCAAAGCCAGTTAAGCATTATAAACTAAACCAAAGAGACTACATAAAGTAGGTTATTTTATTGCAAATTAATTATTATGTACAGTGGAAATGTTTTACTGTAACTACTATTGAATAATTAACACTCCAACTCTAACCTTATGAAACAAGCTCATCTGATAGGTCTATTGCATAAACTAAAACAAACAAACAAAACAAAACAAAAAAAACACAGTCAAAGCTGTGTTACTGGAGCCAGTTAGCAGTGTTCACTCCTGCAGGAGGAAGCTCATCTTTTGCAATCCAATCCACACATTCATTTTGATACCATCTGGCCCACTTACTATTTTTGAATAACAAAGGCCACCAGGAAATTTTTTTTTTAAGGTCTATTTCTTACCTCCAGGAAGAGGAAGAGAAAAACACCACACCTGTTGGAAGCAGATGCAATGTGAATCTTGATGAGTGAAAACAATTTTGCTCTAGATTGTCTTTTAAGATTGGTATAATAATAGCCTCTAACAAGATGCTCCAGTTATGTTGAGCTCTCATTCCTGGAAGAAAAATAACTGGCTGGAAAACACACAAAATGAATGCAAAAGAGGAAGATAAGATCTGAATATCATGGTAAAATAAATTGGTATCTGGTGCCCCCGTGCCTACAAGGCACAAACAGGAAGAAGCCTACCCACAGAGGTATATCACGGTCGACTTAAATACTAGTGTCTGAATAGAACGTAAGTGATAAGAAATTTAAAATACTTTTGATGATTAGTTCTGGAAAAATAGATACGAATATGCTATTTTTTTAATTAAATAGTATTAAATGCTAGGTATAATAGATGAAAGATTTAATGCAGAGCTGGACTCGCAGAAACTAAGGGAACTCCATAATGAGACACAAAATGTAATAAACATGTAAACTACTGCTAGAACAGGGCTGAGAGTGAAATCATTAGATCTGGTAACGTTGAGGACCTAGGGTATCTATGATTATGAGATCACAGATGAGGCCTTGGGAATTTGAGACTTAAAGTTAGAACTTAGGCTTTCCTTAAGGACTATAAATGGGAGAAATAGTTTCCGGTTACTAGCATAGCAATATGGAAAACAAGCTTATTTTTGCTTGGACTTTGGGGAAAGAATAAACACGTCCCCTGAGATATCATAATCTTAAGTCTGTGTTTTGCATTCCTTTATAGTTTGAAATTGGATATGCTCCTGGGTGTACAATTTAAAAGTTAACATAAAAATTCTGGAATGCCTGGAAGAAGAAAATACAGAACGCTATTGAAAGACAATTTCACAACCACGCAACATGGGCTGAATATAGATGTAAGAATAGCCCCACTGAAGATGAGCTCCGAATAAAACAACTGAAAATTCATAAGAAATAATTAACCATGAGTGAGACAAGAGACAAGTGAACAAGATGAACCATACTTTAAATAGTTTAGATAACAGAAAAGTTTAATTAAAAATGAAAATGAAAATAACAGTTTTAAAATAATTCAATATATAAATATAAAACAAAAAAGAAAGATTAAAGGTCATATAAAAGAAACAATCATCAAGTTTGAAAATAATAAACAAATGAAATTTCTGGATGTATGTAATCATTAAATTGAAAATTTAATAGACCAAAAAATTAGATGAAATAAAGTTGAATAAATCAAAATATGAAAGATAATATGTTAGTGTTAAAATATAACCCTGAAAAATGCAGAGTTGAGAAATATGAATGTAAGATTAAGACATTGAAAAGAGGGAGACCCAGATAATTTCAGAATAAAGAGAAAAAGAAGTCACTATGCAAAATTATGAGTGAGAAATATAAAAAATAATTCTTCGAAAAATCCAAAATGACACGAGGAAATAATTAATTAAAAAAAAAACAAAATCTAGTAACATCGAATTAAAGCTGCATTGCCCCCTCCCATAAAAAAAAGACACACAGTAAAAAAAAATCTTAGAATTAAACAAAGGAAAAGATGCATCATGTACATAGAAACAACAGTTTTTCTCAATAGCAACAACGAAAGCCAGAATACATTGACTTCCAAATGCAGTGCAAAAATAACTTCTGATGAATAATGGTATACCTTCATAATGATTAATTCAAAAGTGAGGAATAAAGTTGATATAAAACATTAAGACACCTTAAATTTGTGAAGTTGTGAAAATTAATAAATTACATACTTCACTAAGAAGACAAATCAAAGCAAGTAGAAAATAGTAGAGCCATAATTTAGTTTTAAACAAATTTTAAAATATTTTGGTAATTTAAATAATATTGAATACAAACTTCATAAACAATACATCAAACCTAAAATCTAATGGAATGCAAAATATTTAACAACATGTAAGATAAAGATGATCATAAATGCAATACATTTTAAAATTTTGATAAAATAGGCAATTATCCTTTAAAATAATAACATAATATTAAAAACTGATCCATTATCAATACAATTATTATTAAATAGTAATTACAAAATTGAAATGTGTCTTCTAAGTAAAAATCAGAGAAGCAATTCTAAAAAATGTGTAGGAGGAGTAAATAGTACTTGAAGAAGATCAGAGAAAATTCAAAAATCTACAGCTAACAATAGGCATGCATTCACATTTTAAAGGCACTATAGTGTCATAAAATCCAACATTGTATTAAAACTAAATCAAGCACACATAGAAGTTGCTTCAAGAATGCTAGCATGGTTTAACGTTAAATTTGCCAATGATATAATTTATTGCATTAACAGATTAAAAGGAAAAAAAACACTGAATATAACAAATATTTGTTGAGACCTTTCTCCTGTGAGCTTTTCTCAGTCATTAGTGAGAGGTGACAACGTGCTAGCAGCCCTCACTAGCTCTTGGTGCCTCCTCAGCCTCAGAGTCCACTCCGGCCAGCGCTTGAGGAGCCCTCCAGCCCGCAGCTGCACTGTGGGAGCACCTCTCTGGGCTGGCCTAGGCCAGAGGCAGCTCCCTCTGCTTGCCGGGAGGTGTGCAGGGAGAGACATGGGCAGGAACTGGGGCTGTGCGCGGGGCTTACAGGCCAGCAGGAGACCCAGGTGGACATGGGCTTGGCAGGCCCTGCACTTGGAGCCGCGGGTGGGCACCACTGGCCCCAGGCAGTGAGGGGCTTAGTACCTGTGCCAGCAGTTGCAGAGGTTGTGCCCTGCCAGTGCCCCCATGCAGCCCAAGCCTCCCTGACCAGCACCACCCCCGTGCTCCATGGCATCTGGTCCCATCAACAACCCAAGGGCTGAGGAGTGTAAGCACACCGCCTGGGACTAGCGGGCAGCTCCGCCTGCGGCCCCTGTGCAGGATCCACTAGGGGAAGCCAGCTGGGCTCCTGAGTCAGGTGGGGACTTGGAAAACTTTAATGTCTAGCTAAAGGATTGTAAATGCACCAATCAGCACTCTGTGTCTAGCTAAAGGATTGTAAATGCACCAATCAGCACTCTGTGTCTAGATCAAGGTTTGTAAACACACCAATCAGTGCTCTGTGTCTAGCTAATCTAGTGAGGACTTGGAGAGCTTTTGCCTCTAGCTAAAGGATTGTAAATGCACCAATCGGCACTCTGTGTCTAGCTCGAGGTTTGTAAACACACCAATCAGCACTCTGTCAAAACGGACCAATCAGCTGTCTGTAAAATGGGCCAATCTGCTCTTTGTAAAATGGACCAATCAGCAGGATGTGGGTGAGGTCAGATTATGGAATAAAAGCATGCTGCCCCGGAACAGCGGAAACCGCTGGAGTCCACTTCCACAGTGTAGAAGCTTTGTCCTTTGTTTCTTTGCCCTAAATCTTGCTCTTGGTCACTCTTTGGGTCTGCCACACCTTTATGAGCTATAACAATCACTGCAAAGGTCTGGAGTTTCACTCCTGAAGCCAGCAAGACCACGAACCTACCAGAAAGAAGAAACTCCAAACACCTCTGAATATCAGAAGGAACAAACTCCGGACACACCATCTTTAAGAACTGTAACACTCACAGCATGGGTCCATGGCTTCATTCTTGAAGTCAGTGAGACTAAGAACCCACCAATTCTGGACACGTTAGGAAAGACCAATGATAAAAACAACCAAAATTTATATTGTTGGTTCTTTTATTCTATTGGAGGAGACAGCTAATACCCAAGCAAATGAATAAATTAAACATTATGTTAACAGGAGAAAATATAAAAACAAAGGTAAACATGAAATGTGTGTTTGTGAAAGTTGGTGGAAATCAAACCAAGGACACACATGAAAAATCATAGTGGAGAGAACTAGAAAAAACTTTTCTGAATGAGTACAGAAAACTGAAATATATAAAAATATTTGCCAGGGTCTTAAATCATAAATTGAAGTATACTAATGATGCAAACTCTCTCTAAATTGGTCTAAAACATCCTGACAGAATTTTCTTGAAATCTGTTTTGTAGAATTTATACTTAAATGTAATTTGCTAAAAAATAATGAAGAGCATTTTGAAGGAGAAAAATTACGAAGGTTGAAAATAATTTACTCTTCTTATTGTCAGCATTTTTATAAAACTCATACAATTACCACAGTGTGGTACTGGCACAAGGACAAAACAAATGAAAGTAACAAAATGAAAACCTATAAGTATCTTTTTCATAAAAGAAAACTTTACATATGACACAAATGTTTTACACATCTGTGAGCATCCATAATTGTGGATGTGGTTTATATATAGTAGAGATATAGTTCCTGCACTAACGGAGCTTATAATCTGCAGAGGGATCATATGGTAAAATTATGTTTCATTTTTTGATAAATAGCTACACTGCATCTGAAGTGTCTGTGGCAGTTTACATTCCCACCAGCAGTGTATGAGAATTTAAATTTCTCCATATTCTTTTCAAAACTTGTTCTGGTCAGTCCTTTTGAGATAGCCATTCTAACAGGTGTGTAATGGTATGTATGGCATTGTGGTTCTACTTTGTATTTCTTTAACGACTAATTAATTGTGTTTATATAATATTGCATGCCTTTTCATTTGCTTTGTCATCCATATATCCTCTTTCTTGAGGTAACTGTAAAAATTGTATCTTCCTTTTAAATGTGGGATTTAAAACATTTTATTATTGGATATTGGCAAGACGGAGGAATAGGAGGCTCTAGACTCCCCTCCAATGACCATGCAAATTGTTTTTCACAGCTTTTCTCTCTGGCTCAGTACAGAGCAAGAAATTGGTAAATGCCAGTTGCCAGTTTCTCTCTAAAGGAAGATTGAATTGGCTTACATATTTAGCACATAAAATTTTATGGTTGGTACTTGAGAGACTAGTCTTAACTTACCCTTCTTGTGCAACTTACGGAACTTGGCATATATTCTTGTATCCTGGGGATCACTGAGAACAAAGACTATAGCTTGAATTAACACAAAATTTTGTGAGGCACTTATAATCTCCAACTGGCCGTACTAATGAGGGTTATTTCCTGTACAAGGGCAGTCTGTGAAGATTGGGGGAAGGGGCTGTTTTGTCTAATGCACAGAAACCAACACGGAGACTCAAGTGAAATCAAGAAACAAGGAAATATGTAAGAAATAAAGAATAATATAAACCTCCAGAAATTAACTCTAATAAAATAGAGCTATGTGACTTATCCAACTGAGAATTCAAAATAACAGTCATAAAAATGCTTGCTCAGATCAGGAGAACTATCATTAAAAAATGGGAGAATTTCAATGAAGAAACAGAAAACATATACCTAAAAATACCATAAAGAAATCAAAGAGCTGAAGGATACAATAACAAAACTGAAATGTTCAATAGAGGGATTGAACAGCAGATTAGATGAAAAGAAAGTATCATCAAACTTGAAGACAGATCACTGGAAATCACTCTCTCACAGGAGCAAAAAGAAAGCAGAATTGAGAAGAGTGAATATAGCTCAAGAGACTTATACCGCCAAGCGTACCAATATACAAATTATATGAGTTCCAGAAGGAGTAGAGACAGAGAAAGAAATACAATAGCTTATTTAAAGAAATAATGGCTAAAAACTTTCCAAACTTGGGGATAGTATAGATATCCAGATTCAGAAAGCCTAAAGGGCACCAAAATATGAAACCAAAGACCCCACATTGACACATATTTTACTCAAGTTGACAAAAGTTAAAACAGAGAAAATTGGAAGATAATAGAAAAGAGACTTATGTACAAAGGACCTCCAAAAGACTATCAGAAAATTTTTCAGGAGAAGCCTTACAGGCCAAAGATAGTGGGATGATATACTTAAAGTAACTAAAAAACAACAAAACACACACACAAATCCTGCGAAACAAGAGCACAATATCAAGCAAAACTCTTTTTCAAAAGTGAAGGGACATAATGACTTTCTCACACAAACAAAAAATGAGGCAATTCATTACCATAAAATCTGTCTTACAAAAACTGAAAAAAATGTTCAAGTTTAAATGAAAGAATAGTAAAGCAACGTGAAAATAGAGAACTTGTTTGTAAAAGTAAATATATAGACAGAAACGAAATACTGTAATACTGAAACAGTCATGGGTAAATCACTCATCTTAAATTTATTGTTTAAATTTTAATGGCAAAGCATAATTGTATATAATTATGGCTTACAATGTTGTATTTTGATATAACAAAATGATGTGAAATAAATTTCACATCATTTTATAAAAACTTTATGATGTCAAATAAATTTCATTTAATTCCATCATAAAGTTAAAAGACGAAAGTATTAAAAAGAACTATTACTAAATTGTGTTAATGGACACACATTGTAAACAAATGTTAAATCTAACACCAATAGCATAAAATGTAGAGGGAGAAGCAAAGTGTGGTTTTGTATGCAGGAGAAGCTGAGTTATTATCACATTAAAATAGACTGCTATAACTGTAAGATGTTTCATAGAAACAGCATGGAAATTCTAAATAAAATACCTATAAAAGTTATACAAATAAAAAAGAATCAAAACCTATTAATACAAACAAGCAAAACGAAAACAATAAAACACAAGTGAAGAATGCAATAGAAAAAAATAAGTACCAAAGTCCTCCATGACAAATAGAAAACAAATAATAAAATAGCAATAAAATTTACTTTAAATGTAATTGGATTAAACTATCTAATTGAAAGAGCTGGTGAATGGATAAAAAACTAGAATTCAACTATACACTCTCCATAAGAAATCCACTATAGATTCAAGGACACACATAGGCTGAAAGTGGAAGAACAGAAAAGTTATTCCACACAGATGGTAACTGAAGGGAAATAGCAGTGGCAATGCAAATATAAGAAAAAAAATAGATTCTAAATCAAAACCTGTATTTAAAGACAAAGGAAGTCATTACATAATAATCAAATAGTCAATTCATCAGGAATTTATGACAGTTATAAATAAATATGCACCCAGCAGCAGAACACCTAAATACATAAGGCGAATATTGACATATCTGAAAGAAGAACTTAGCAGTAATGCAATAATAGTAGACCTCTTTAATACTCCATTTTTAAGAAAGGATAAAACATCCAGATAGAAAAATCAATAAATGAACAGAAAACTTGAAAAACACTAAAGATTAAATGTATCTAAGGCACATATACAGAAGTATCCATTCAACAGCAGAGGAATACACTTTCCCCTCAAGTGCACACTAAACATTTTCCAGGATGGATCACATATTAGGTCACAAAATAAGGCTTAACAAATTTAAAAAGATTGAAATCATAACACATATTTTTTTCTGACTACAATGGAATTAAACTGGAATTAAGTAACAGTAAGAAAACAGAAAAAAATCAGCAATATGTGGAAACTAAACACACTCTTGAACAACCATTGGGCCAAATAGAAAATCATAAGGAAACTTTAAAAATATCTTCAGATGAATGAAATTGAAACACAACTTACCAACACTTTTTGGATGCAGCAAAGGCACTGCTAATAGCAATGAATGTCAACATTAAAAAATTAGACAGATCTCAAATAAACAACTTAATTTACACCACAAAGAACTAGAAAAAAGAGTAATTTAAGCCTGGAGTTAGCAGATGAAATAAAATATTAAAGATTAGAACAGAAACAAATCATGTAGAGAACAGAAAATTAATTTTAAAATTCAAAAGTTGCTTTTTTGAGAAGTTAAAATTGACAAAGCATTAGCCAGACTAAGATAAAAGAGACAAGACAAAATCAGAAACAAAAGAGGGTCCATTACGATGGAAGTTTTCAAAATAAAAATGATCATAAGGAACTGTTAAAAACAAATGCCAGCAAATTGAATAATCCAGAAAACATGGATAGTTTCCTACAAACAACTCATCAATGTTGACTCAAGAGGAAATGGAAAACTTGAACAAACCAGTAACAAATAGAGATTGAATCAGTAATAGAATCAGAATAGGTGTATGCTTTTACACTGTTGGTGGGAGTGTAAATTAGTTCAGCCATTGTGGAAGACAGTGTGGAAATTAACATGAGCTGAGGGTGGGGAAAATAGTTAAAAGGTACAAAGTTTCAATTACCCAGAATAAATAAGTTCTGGAGATCAAATATACAGCATGGTGACTGCACTGAGCAGTACTAAATTGTATACCTGAAATATCGTAGAGGGTAGATAGATGTGTGTTCTCACTACACACACGCACACATTTGTATACACACAACGTAACTACATGAGGTGGTAAAAATATTTATCAACTTGATTGTGGTGATTTTTTCACATTGTGTACATAAGACAAAATATCAAGTGGTACACCTTAAATACATACAATTTCTATTTGTAAATACATTCAATGTCTATACCTCAATAGGGATAAAATTTTAAAAAAATAATTAACTTTTGATCATTCTTTTGTATCATAAAGAAAATGTCTTTTTCAAATATATAATTTGAAAATATTTTCTCCCATTTTGTGGCTTGGTTTATCAGACTATTAGCAGTCTCTTTAGAATAGCAGAAAATGTTATTGTAGTGAATTCTGTTTTCTCAGATTTTTTTTTTATTAGCCAGGCTTTTGGTGTTATAAGAAACCTTAAAAGATTTGAAAATTATGTAGTTTATCCTATGGTACTTTTAGAAATTTTATTCTTTTACAGTGTACGATTTGGTTTGTCATCCTTTTGGTTTGTTTATTGTATATGGTATGAAGTATGTTATGAGATTATGCTTTTTTATTTGTTTTTAAACTTTTAAGTGTTTCAAAACCATGCGTTGAAAAGACTACTTTCTCCATTGAATTGCCTTTAAAATTGTTGAAAATCAGTTTATTATATTTGTCTTTGTCTATTTCTGAGTTGTCCTGTTAATTGATCAGTCATCCATCTATCTTTGATAATTGTGGTTCTATAAATTAATCAGCATGGTTTTGGCTGCATAAATGACTTCTATTGAGAAGTGTCTGTTCATATCCTTTGCCCACTTTTGATGTGTTTCTTTGTTTTTTCTTGAAATTTTGTTTATGTTTCTTATAGATTCTGGATATTAGACCCTTGTCAGATGGATAGAATGCAAAGTTTTCTCCCATTGTGTAGGCTGCGTGTTCACTGTAATAATAGTTTCTTTTGTTGTGCAGACACACTTTAGTTGAATTAGATCCCATTTGTCGGTTTTGTCTTTTGTTGTGATTGCTTTTGTGTTTTAGTCATGAAGTCTTTGCCCTTGCCTGTGTCCTGAATGGTATTGCCTAGGTTTTCCTCTAGGGTTTTATGGTTTTAGGTTTTACATTTAAGTCTTTAATCGACCCTGAGTTAATTTTGTATAAGGTGTAAGGAAGGGGTCCAGTTTCTGTTTTATGCGTATGGCTAGCCAGCTCGTCATCACTGGTTAATAGAGAAATGCAAATCAAAACCAAAATAAGATACCATCTCACTCCAGTTAGAATGGCAGTTATTAAAAGTCAGGAAACAACAGATGCTGGTGAGGCTATGGAGAAATAGGAATGCTTTTACACTGTTTGTGGGAACGTAAATTAGTTCAGTCATTGTGGAAGACAGTGTGGCAATTCCTCAAGGATCTGGAACCAGAAATACCATTTGACCCAGCAATCCCATTACTGGGTATATAACCAAGGGATTATAAATCATTCTACTATAAAGACACATGTACATGTGTGTTTATTGTAGCACTATTTACAATAGCAAAGACTTGGAACCAACCCAAATGCCCACCAATGATAGACTGGATAAAGGAAATGTGGCACATATACACCATGGAATACTATGCAGCCGTAAAAAATGAGTTTGTGTCCTTGGTAGGGACATGGATGAAGCTGGAAGCCATCATTCTCAGCAAAGTAACACAGGAACAGAAAACCAAACATTGCATGTTCTCACTCATAAGTGAGAGTTGAATAATGTANCGTTGAAAAGACTACTTTCTCCATTGAATTGCCTTTAAAATTGTTGAAAATCAGTTTATTATATTTGTCTTTGTCTATTTCTGAGTTGTCCTGTTAATTGATCAGTCATCCATCTATCTTTGATAATTGTGGTTCTATAAATTAATCAGCATGGTTTTTGGCTGCATAAATGACTTCTATTGAGAAGTGTCTGTTCATATCCTTTGCCCACTTTTTGATGTGTTTCTTTGTTTTTTCTTGAAATTTTGTTTATGTTTCTTATAGATTCTGGATATTAGACCCTTGTCAGATGGATAGAATGCAAAGTTTTTCTCCCATTGTGTAGGCTGCGTGTTCACTGTAATAATAGTTTCTTTTGTTGTGCAGACACACTTTAGTTGAATTAGATCCCATTTGTCGGTTTTGTCTTTTGTTGTGATTGCTTTTGTGTTTTAGTCATGAAGTCTTTGCCCTTGCCTGTGTCCTGAATGGTATTGCCTAGGTTTTCCTCTAGGGTTTTTATGGTTTTAGGTTTTACATTTAAGTCTTTAATCGACCCTGAGTTAATTTTTGTATAAGGTGTAAGGAAGGGGTCCAGTTTCTGTTTTATGCGTATGGCTAGCCAGCTCGTCATCACTGGTTAATAGAGAAATGCAAATCAAAACCAAAATAAGATACCATCTCACTCCAGTTAGAATGGCAGTTATTAAAAGTCAGGAAACAACAGATGCTGGTGAGGCTATGGAGAAATAGGAATGCTTTTACACTGTTTGTGGGAACGTAAATTAGTTCAGTCATTGTGGAAGACAGTGTGGCAATTCCTCAAGGATCTGGAACCAGAAATACCATTTGACCCAGCAATCCCATTACTGGGTATATAACCAAGGGATTATAAATCATTCTACTATAAAGACACATGTACATGTGTGTTTATTGTAGCACTATTTACAATAGCAAAGACTTGGAACCAACCCAAATGCCCACCAATGATAGACTGGATAAAGGAAATGTGGCACATATACACCATGGAATACTATGCAGCCGTAAAAAATGAGTTTGTGTCCTTGGTAGGGACATGGATGAAGCTGGAAGCCATCATTCTCAGCAAAGTAACACAGGAACAGAAAACCAAACATTGCATGTTCTCACTCATAAGTGAGAGTTGAATAATGTAAACACATAGACATAGAGAGGGGAACACACCAGGGCCTGTCAGGGAGTGGATGGCAAGGGAAGGGAGAACATCAGGACAAATAGCTAATGCATGTGGGGCCTGAAAATCTTGATGACAGATTGATAGGTGCAGCAAATCACCATGGCACCTGTATAACCATGTAACAAAACTACATAGGTTCTGCACATGTATCCCAGAACTTAAAGTAAAATTTAAAATAAATTAATCGGTATGCTCATTTTTTCTATTTTACTGGCAATATTTTTCATGTTTATAGTATTTATGGCATTAAGGACTAAACTTTTTCTTCTATTTGTTGAAGATAGTTTTGATTCTTTAATATAGAGGTGTAATGAACATATGATAAAATGAACATTTAAATTATGGAATTGTATTGTTGGCATATGTATACACTAAAGACACCATCACATCAGTCAAAATAAAAGCATGTCTCTTTTCCAACCCCTCCATAAACCTTTCCCCTATTGTTTTCCCATTTAATTCTACCCTTGTCTTTTTAGAATTTGTAACATTTTCTAGATTTTTACATCTTCTGTGTGCTTCCTACTTCTTTGTTTCTGCTTGATTGCACTTAATAAAACACGCATCACCAAGTTGAATGGAAAAATAGGATTAGACATTTTTTAATTGTTGCAATCTTAGGAAGAATCATTCATATTTTTTACCATTAAGAAGGACGCTAGCTATACATATTCACAGGTGACCTTTATTTTATTTTATTTTATTTTTAAATTTCAGATAGCCTCCTGAAGCTGGATCACAAATGACTTTTATAAGGATTAGCAAATAATCCTCCTTGTTGGTTGATAGTTTTTTTAAAAAAATCAGGAATCATTGTTGAATTTTTCTGCAATATTTTTTCACTATTGAGGTTATCACCTTTTGTTGTTGATGTTGTCACTATTACGGTAATTTCAATTAACTGTTTTGTTCATGTTGTATTAATAGTGCATCTGTGGTCCAAACATCACTTTTTTTGTTATGCATTATCTTTCCTATGCACTGTCGGACTCTATTTCCTAAAATTTTGTTTAAAGGTTTTACATCTACATTTTCAAAAAATTTTTACTATAGTTTTGTTTTCTAGTAGTGTCTTTATTTTGTTTTGGTATTAAGGTGATTCTGACCTGATAGAATGAGGTGGGATATATCACCCTCTCTTCAGTTTCCTGGAAATGTTCATGTGAGATTGGTATAACTTATTTCTTAAATATATTTAAATTAAATAT
>NW_016813094.1:2044261-2047530 GCF_001698545.2 Rhinopithecus bieti | reverse complement strand
ATTTAAATTAAATATTTTTAAATATTTCATAATTTAAATAATAATATTTGTTAAATAATCTAACAATTGGTAGAATTCATCAATAAAGCCATTTTATCCCAGAATATTCCTTATGCAAATATTTTATTAAAAAATAAAGTTATGTCACTGATGGACATTTGGGTTGATTCCAAGTCTTTGCTTAAGAAAATGTGGCACATATACACCAGGGAATACTATGCAGCCATAACAAAGGATGAGTTCGTGTCCTTTGTAGGGACATGGATGCAACTGGAAACTGTCATTCTCAGCGAACTATCACAAGAACAGAAAACCAAACACCACATGTTATCACTCATAGGTGGGAATTGAACAATGAGATCACCTGGACATGGGAAGGGGAACATCACACACCGGGGCCTATTGTGGGGAGGGAGGAGGGGGGAGAGATAGCATTAGGAGATATATCTAATGTAAATGATGAGTTAATGGGTGCAGCACACCAACATGGCACATGTATACATATATAACAAACCTGCACGTTGTGCACATGTACCCTAGAACTTAAAGTATAGTAATAAAAAATTAAAAAAATAAAATTATGTTTTAAACCTGAATTAATAATTCTGAGATTATTCATTTCATCTATTTCTCTTTTTAAGACCAACTATTGAAATATAATTTCCTTACCTTCAAATTCATCCATTTTAAGCTTACAATTCAATGTTTTAGTGTGTTTACGGAGTTGTGTAACTGTCATCACCATTTAATTTTACAACATTCCATGACCTGAAAAAGAAACCTTCTGCTCGGTGATAATCAATCTTATTTCTCCTCACTAACTCCAGCCTTAACCATTTCCAATTGACTTGTCTTTATAGATTTCCCTTTCATAGACGTTCCATAAAAATTGATTCATATAAAACATAGTATTTTGTGTATGATTTTCTCATTTACCCTAATGTTTTGGGGGTTTATAATGTAACATGCTTTAGTACTTTGCTATTTTTTATTGTTGAATAACATTTCATTGTATGCATATACCACTTTTTGCTTATTCATTAGGTAATTGATTGACATTTGGGTTGTTTCCCCTTTTTGACGCTTATGCTCAATGCTACTGTGAGCATTAATGTGGAAGTTTTTGTATTGGCATATAGTTTCATTTACCTGGGGTATAAATCTAGGAGTGGGATTGCTAGGTGATAGGAAAACTCTATACTTACCATTTTTCAAAACTAGCAAACTGATTTTCCAAAGTGACTACATTATTTTACATTCCTACCAACATGTGAAGATTCCAGTTTTTCCACATCCTTACCAACTGTAGTTATTGTGTGTTATTTCGATGAGGGATTCTCGTCAGTGTGAAGTGGAATTTCGTTGTGGTTTTGGTTTGCATTTACTTAATGACTAATGACGTTGAATATTTATTCATGTACTAACTGGCTATCTACGTGTCTTCCTTAGAGAGATGCCAATTCGAGTCTTTTGCTCATTTTAAAAATTGGGTTATTGATCTTCTTAATTGTCATTTGTGAGGGTTCTTATACATTCTGTATTCAAGCCTCTTATCAGGTATATGATACGCAAACATTTTCTCCCAGTGTCTGTGCTGCCTTTTCACTATCTTAAGCTTGTCTTTTTCAATACTTCTTCTTGAGAGAGATTTTGTTATTTTTGTCTCTCAAGGAAGCATTCATCCAAGTTGTAAAATTGTTGGGAATGGTCTTCATAATGATTTCTTATTATCTCTTTACTATCTGTAGAATCTCTAGGGCTGTATCCTTTCTTATTCCTGATAATGATAAATTTTGTATTCCCTGTTTTTTATTTTTTTATTTTTTTTGTAATCAGTTTATCAATTTTATCAGGCTCCTTAAAGATCCAGGTTTTGGATTTATTCATTTTCTTTGTTGTTTTCATTTTTGAATTCATTGATTTCTTCTTATATCTTTATTATTTAATTTCTTCTTATTTGTATGTATTTTGCTCTTCTTTATCTAGTTTCTTAACGTCTAAGCTGGATTCATGTATTTGGGAGTTTTCCTTAAGGTGTTTATTGCTGTTGTTAATACAGGTAATTAGAGCTATACATTTCCAACTACATAATATGTTAGCAATAGCTCACATATTCTGATATGCCACATTTTAATTTAATTTAGCTTAAAATACTTCACAATTTCAATTTTGATTTCTTTTAGACACGGGTTATTTACTAGTAGGTTATCTAGCTTCCAGATATTCGGGGATTTTCTAGAGGTTTTTCTTTTGTTCCTTTCTAATTAAATTTTATAATGGTCAGAGAACATAATTTTTATGATTTGATTTTTAAAAAATGTATTGAGAAATTATGTATGGCCCGAATTTGATCTCTCTGCATAAACTTGAAAATAGTGTATTTCTCTTTTTGTTGAGGAGTAATATATAAATACCATTATATTAGTAATTACTAATGTTGTTCAAGTCTGTTACACTTTAGTTTATTTTCTATTTGTATCAATTATTGAGAGAGGAATTTCATCTTGAAATTCTATCAGTTTTCTCATCGTGCATTTTGAAACTTTGTTATTAGGTGCATACTATGTGAGATTCTTGTGTATTCTTAATTAGCACCTTAATTAAGATATGCTTATTATTATACATGGCCATAATTTTTGCTCTTGAAACTATTTTGTCTGACACTCAGCTGTCTTTTGAGTGATGTTAACATTGTTTAATTTTAAAGTTTATTTTATTTTTAATTGAAAAAAATGATAATTACATACATTTATGGGGTAAAGTGTGATGTTTTATGTATAGATGATATAATAATAAAATCAAAGTAATTAGCACATCAGTCACCTTATCTATCATTTATTTATGGCCAGAATACTTAAAATTACCTTTATTAGCTATTTTTAAAGAGACAGTACTTTTTTATTAACTATAGTCATCTCGTTGTGCAATAAAAGACCAGAACATATTCCTCTAATCTATCTGTAATTTTGTATGCATTGACCGACATCTCTCATTTTCCTTTTCGTCCCATACCCCCTTCAGCATCTGTTAACCGCAATTCTACTCTCTACTTCCTTGAGTTTGACTTTTGGATTACACATACAGTTAAGATCCTGTGGTATTCGTTCCTCTGTGCCCGGTATATTTTATTTAACATAATGTGGTCTTGGTTCACGCATGCTGTCACAAGCAACAAAATGTAATTTTTAAGGCTGAATAGTATTTTGTTGTGTATAGACAGACATGTTAAAAACGCATTAATCTATTAATGGACACAGGTTCTATATATA
>NW_016813094.1:2025689-2043955 GCF_001698545.2 Rhinopithecus bieti | reverse complement strand
TGAATAATGCTGCAATGATCATGGGACTGCAAACAACTCTTTTTATACTGATTTAAATTCATTTGGTAATACCCAGTACTGGGATTTCTAAGCCGTATGCTAACTCTATTGTTAGTTTTCAGAGGAACCTCCATACTGTTTTCCATCATGGCTGTACTAATTTACAATATGACTAGCAGTGTATAAGAGTTTCCTTTTCTCTATATCCTCATCAACACTAAAGATTTTTTATCTTTTTAATAATAGCCAATCTACCATATGTGAGGCACTATCTCATAGTGGTTTTAATTATCATTGCTGTGATGTTTAGAGATTTTGACTATTTAAAAAACATTTCCGTTGGCTATTTTTATGTCTTCTTTTGTGAAATGGTTATTCAAGTCTTTCCCTATTTGTTATTTTTTATTTTTATTTTTTATAATTTCAACTTATATTTTAGATTCAGGAGGTATATGTGTAGGTTTGTTACATGGGTATATTTCATGATGCTGAGGTTTGGTGTGCAATTAATCCTGTCACTCAGGTAGTGAGCATGGTACTCAATAATTAGTTTTTCAACCCTTATCTCCTCCCTTCCTCCCCATTTCTAGTAGTCCCCAGTGTCTATTGTTGCCATCTTTATGTCCATGAGTACCCAGTGTTTGGCTCCCACTTATAGGTGAGAACATGTATTATTTGGTTTTGTGTTTTTGTATTAATTTGCTTAGGATATTGTCTTCCAGCTACATCCATGTTGCTGCAAAAAGACATGATTTTATTCGTTATTATGGCTGCATAGTATTCCCAGATATATATGAATCACATTAAAAAAAGAAACCAGTCCACCATTGATGGGCACCTAGGTTGATTGCATGTCTTTGCTATTTTGAATAGTGCTGTGATGAAGATACAATTGCCCATTTCTTTCTCGTAGAATGATTTTTCTTTTGGCCATATACCCAGGAAAGATTGATGTATTGAGATGGCTCTATTTAAATTAAAAGATAGAGTCATCTCTATTTTAAGTTCCCAAAGAAATTAAAATCTTCAAACTGCTTTCCACAGTGGCTGAACTAATTTACATTCCCACCAACACTATATAAACATCCCCTTTTCTCCTCAACCCTGCCAGCATCCGTCATTATTGAACTTTTTTTAACACGCATTCTTACTGGTGTGAGGTGGTATTTCATTTTGATTTTGATTTGCATTTCTCTAATGATTATGATATTGAGCATTTTTTCATGTTTGTTAGCTATTTGTATGTCTTCTTTTGAGAAGTTTTAGTTCATGTCTTTCAACCACTTCTTAATGGATTATTTGTATTTTGCTTGTTGGATTGTTTAAGTTCTTATAGATTCTGGATATTAAACTTTTGTTGGATGCATAGTTTGCAATTACTTTATTCCATTCTGTAGGTTGCCTGATTACTCTGTTGTTAGTTTCATTTGCTGTGCAGAAGCTCTTTAGTTTAATTAGGTCTCACTTGTCAATTTTTGTTTGTGTTGCAATTGCTTTAGGCCTTGTCATAAGTTGTTTCTCAAGGCTGATGTCCAGAATGGTGTTTTCTAGGTTTTCTAGTAGGATTTTTGCAGTTTAGTGTTTTACATTTAAATCATTCATCCGTTTTGAGTTAATTTTTACATATGGTGAAAGGTAGGAGTCCAGTTTCAGTCTTCCACTTGGATCTAGCTAGCCAACCAAGCACTATTTATTAAATAGGAAATCCTTTCTGCATTGCTTATTTTTGTCAACTTCGTTGAAGATATGTGGCTATATTTCTGAGTTCTCTAAACCATTCCATTGACCTATGTGTCTGTTTTGTAACCGTACCATACTTTTGGATACTGTGGTATAGTTTGAAGTTAGGTGCAGATTCAGTGCTATACCTATCAAACTATCAATGTCATTTTCACAGACAGAGGTAGAAAAGATATTCTAAATTCCATATGGAACCAAAAGGAACCCAAATTGTTTAAGCAATCCTAAGCAAAACAAATAATGCCTGTTTAAAAAATATGGCTATTTTGGCTTATTATTATCTAATTTGTGTTTCTTATATATTTATATGTTAGCCTCTAATCTGATGTATGATTTGCAAATATTTTCTCCTAGTCTGTGAGTTGTCTCCTCACTCTATTGTCTCCTTCATTACACAAAAGTGTCTTAGTTTAATACAGTCATCTGTCTCTTTTTTTTAACTTTCTTTGCCCGTGCTTTTGTGGTTATATACAAAAAACCTCTGACCAAACCAATATCATGGGGTTTTCACCTGTCTTTTCTTCTATTAGGTTTATAGTTTTAGATCTTACATTCAAGTCCTTAATCAACTTTGAGTTAATTTTCCTATGAAGACTGAGATAAGGGTCCATTTTCATTCTTGTGCTTGTGAATATCCAGTTTACCCAAAAATATGGTATATCTTTTAATGTCTTTTTACTTTGAATCTATTAAACATGTATCTCATTGGAAACACATAATTAGTTCTTCTTTCTTCTTTCTGAAGATCTCTGTGGTTAGTGTGTATCAGTCATTTGGAGTTGATATGATTACTAGTATAATTGGTTTTAATCCATCACCTTTTCTATTCTATTCTATTTCCATCAATTTTCTATTTTATACTTGTATCTTTTCTTCTGCTAACTTATTAGTGTAATCCTTTGTTTTGTGTGTGTATACTTTAGGATTTATTGTGTACATATTTAACATACCATGGTTTATTTGTAAGCGATGTTGAATCTGCACTTCAGATGTAGTATACATCCATCTCTCCCCTCCCAGTTTTAATGATATTGGCATGCACTTTACTTACACATGACTTACAAACATTAAAATACATTGTTATTATTTTTCAAACAAGGATCTTTTACAGATATTGAAATAATAAGAACATTCATATTTGTCATGTAGTTTTCAAACCAGATGCTGTTTGCTTTTATGTGTATAGTTCTAGTTTTCTACCTGTGTTTCTACGCTTCTGGTAATTTTTCCTTGTTGCCTGATGCACAACGTTTTTTTTAATCTAATGTATTTTGTCCATGCTTTTGTTGGGTTCAGATGGGAGATTAATGTAGTCTCTATTTCTAAATCTTGGCCAGAAGCAGAATTTTTCTTGCATCAATCCCCATGTGTTAGGTACTCTTATATCCTTCATTTTTATCTTAACTCAATATGGTATAATAACAATTTTGCTTAAAAGATGCATTACTTTTAATGTTCAAGAAAATTTTCTACAGATAATACAGATACATATATATGGCTAATTTAAAAGTTGGAGGGAATTCAGCCCTTGATTTATACTACTCTGACTTTAAACATAGGTTGATTAAGTTGAATCAATAGTGACAAATCAGCCTCAGCTGAAATCAAGTAATCGTTAACAATCTCTTTACCTGTCAACGGAAGGAGAGAATGAGGTTGAAAGTAAAGTAACGTTTTCATTCCTATCCTTATACGCTCTTCTCTTGGTTGACAGATAATTAGGAACATTCAGAGTTATTTGTTTTGTTTTGTTTCCCTTCATTGAGCAAAGGAAGCAATTATGTGCTCCCTGTTATAACTCAGAGAAACCAGACTTAAACTGATATTATTTCTATGGGTTCTTGCATTTAACAGTTTAAACTAATTTTTTAATGATCTGCCTAAAATGCTAGCACTTGCTTATCTAATTTTTGCTTATAGTACTACTTATATACCCTGTAACCTCTTTCGCTGAAGCTACATTACAAGCTTATTTGGTTTATGTAATATATTCATTTAATCGCATCATGTTTATGAATTTGCCCTATATTTTTGAAGAACGAATCTGTCATTGTCCAGCACTGTAACTTGTGTTTATTGTTTTTCCTTCAGTTTTAATGAATAAGGTTTTTGTCAATGTAATCCCCTCTGCCAGTGACCCTGAAAACATCTTATCCATTATTTTCTGGAATCTCATTCTGTTATATGATGTGTTTTGTACATTTTTCAGACACTACCTCTTTTGAATTTTCATTGTTTTTATTTTCTGTTATCCTTTATTCACATCTATATAACCAGCTCAAATTTCTCCTATTTTGTAGAAATCCTACATGACTAATCATTTACCTCTACCACAGTACTTTTTCACTTTTCTTTAAATTGTGGATTCATGAAATTCATCTCCTCCTGATGACATTATTTACTTATTTCCAATTAACTCCTCGGTCATGTATAATCTAAATTCTGTCTTTTATTTACTTCAGTGAAATTTCTTAGTGAAAGTCACTATCTTTCATGCTGCCAATTTCAATAAAATTATTTAATTATTTTCTTATTATACATTTCTGCTCTATTGAGCATATTTTTTTATGTTCAGTTTTGTATAGTCCGTTCTTGATATTGCATTCAAAACTAGAAATCCTGGCCCACTCTTTCAAAGGACATTAATGCCTGCAATGTTAACTAAATATCATTCTCATATAAATTGGATACAAACCGTTAGGTAAGCATAGGCAACTTAAGACATTTTAAATACCAATATAAACAGAGATATAGTATGCAAAGACTCAAACAATTATAAAACAGTACTTGAAAGACACATGAGTTTGATCACAGCCTTGAGTCATGCTACCTTCCTTCCTTGACTTCTATGACACTACTTTTTCTTCAATTTTTGGAAAAAATATATCATTTTAAATATCTATTTAAATCTATTCTCCAGGGACAACTCTTACATATTTGTTCTCCTTATCACTCTTTCTTTCTTCTATATAAATATTATATATTTTCATCGTTTGAAAATACCCATATCACCACCCTTGATGTTCAGCTTTGATAATCCAAACTCAAACGTAAATATGTCTGTTGGATAAATGCGTTTGCAGGCCTACAGCCACAACAAACAATAATTTCAAAACCAAAATTACAAAATTTTCCACAAATTTTATCTGCTTTCTGTATTTCCCAGCTTTTAAAATGACACCAAAAATTATCAAGTGACTTAAGTTAGAAACCCTGGACATCATCTGAGACAGACTAGATTTCCTTAGGTCCCATGTATTCTACAAGTAATTAATCATAACATGCAGTCAGTATCAGTTCCTTCACATTTTTCTGGAGAGGGACTTAGCTAGAAAGAAGAAAGTCAATCTTTTGTAAACTAATCATGGTCACAATATTCCCTTAACATTGGCATCTCTATTGGTTAGAAGCAAACTACATGATAGGAGGAAATTATATAAGAGATCATTATGGGGAGAGGGCCTCCCGTATGTTCCACATAACTTGAGAGTTTCAAACCATATATTGGGTTAAAGGATTAATATTATCACTGATAAGGCCGGTTTAGAAAGTGCAGCTTGGACTCAGGGTCAACTTGACTTATCTATTCCACGTCCAGTGAAATAAACCTACCCACTCATTCACAGGTCTCCTTCCTCAGGGGTTGAGTCAGCTTCAGTAGGCTTAACTCAGAGAGAAGAGGAGGAGAACAAAACAGAAAAACAATAAAAAGTTCTTCTGACTGTGGGTGAATGTGAATAATATAGCCAGAGACTGATCTATCAAAGGATGCAATGCTGTCATTTCTCCTTCCATATGAAGGAGCAATTCAGAGATTTTTTAAAAGGCAGAATCTTTCCCTCCATACTTGAGAAAACTTTGTGATTAGAAGCAATTCAAAAACTCTAAAAATAAAATGGTTTTCCTTGACATCTGAAATTCCAGATACCACAAGAACAGATCCCATTATTGCTTTATACAATTAGTAGATATATACTGAAATTTCCTCATCTCTTAATGCTTTTAACAACACGGGCATGAGTAAATAATTCCAGCTCTGGAAAATCATAAGGTTCTGTTGCCAAATTTTCTTTGGCAAAACACCACATCCTATCACTGCCCAATTTTATATTTGTTAATATTAAACAGAACCACAATCCAGAATAACCAAGCCCATGGTTCTTAGGCCAAATTTTACTGTCAAAGGTAGCTTTATTATTAAACTGTGGATTCAGTTGCTTACGAGTCTTAAAGATTAATATTTAAGGTGAAAAATTTGGTAACCAGAAGGAATTTCTCGGTGGTCCTTGTATTGCACCAGGCATTGGCTGACTTCTCATTTGCTTTATAGATATCTGTTGTTACATCTTCAAGTAAATCCATACTGATACAATAATTCTAAATTATTCATACATATATAATTGTATTTTATATATATCTCAATATATGAAAGAACTCTGAATAAAACACGTATAATAATACATGCATAGTTTAGATATATACATATAAATTCTTGATATATATGAGAAATATAAATAAATGTGTGTGTATGTGTGTGTGTATATATATATCTCAGGATAAATTTTATTACTCCCAGTTCTTTGCCTTCCTATAAAACTTAAGATCACATCTAACTTGAGTTCCAATTATTTTATTTAAAAAAAAATAGGGATCTGCTTATTTATCTCCCCCATCAGCAAAATACAAAGGAATGGATTGAATCATTGGAAGTGAGAAATTTAATTTGGTTATAAAACAGAGATTCTTTATATATGGAAAGATACCCACTGGGATGTCACTGTAAGTTTTTAAAATGTTTATCTTTAAATCACCCAGAAATAAATTATCTGTACCCTTTCAGATGACACTGAATTTTACGAAATCTCTGGGGTTAAGTTTAATATATTGATGATTTTATAATATCTATACAATAAACTATGAACTAATTTGCCTTTTTAGGAGTTTCTTTTTCTACTTTTCTAAGCCTACTGCCACACCTTACCATTTATCTCCCATTACTTTTAGATATTTCTTCTTTAATTCAAATGCTTTCATTGTGCTAAATAAGAAAATACATTATGGTGAATGGAGTTTTATTGTATGTTTTTCAGCAAGGTGTTAAAATTCCAATTTTAAAATGAACATGTTTAAACAATTATGTGCTAGATACACAGGCTGATTCCAGACAGCTTAAGCAAGCACAATGGCACTTTTTTAAAGTTAAATTGCTCTGTGCATTCCACATTAAAAATCTGTTCCCTAATTTTGTGACCTTAAATGTTAAACATTAGAAAAATCCACTAGTTATCAACGTATTTCATGTATGCGTGATTATAGACAGGTATGTATGGATTATATTTTAGGAAATACGTGTCCTTAATTTTATCTGTAATTGAATTTAAGTATTACTTATTCAAGTCAAATATAATCCTGAAAATTCAGGTAAGAAACATTTGTAGAGTATGTGTTTATATGCTGTTTCTATACATGCCAGAATAGATGTTGCCTTCATTTTTAAGAAGTAATCAGTTTCTGAGAATCCAAGATCAAAATTAGAAGAGATGCAACCAAACTTCTGTTCAATCAGTCTAATGATAAAGTGTTTTAGTTGCACAAATGCCTCAATTCCTATTTTCAAGAGCCATTCTAGGCACTAGGAATATAGATTGAGCCTTGAAAGTTTAATAACTCCTAGGAGCTTATATTTTAATAAGGTGGAAAATCATAATCAATAAGTTAATAATAATCTTCATGTGATAAGTGGGGTAAGGAAAATAAGCAGGGTGATACAATAGAAAATTATGCTAATGGGGAAGGTTTACATTAGACAGTGTAATCAGGAAAGACTTCAATGAGTAGATAATGTGAAACTGAGGCCTGAAGAAGAAGTATCTAGCCATTTCATAGCAGAGACAAGAGCATTTAAAATGTACTCAACAAAACATGCAAATTGTTAATACGATCAAGGAACAGAGAGGTGGCTGGTCTATTTAAAGCAAAGAAGAGAGAGTTTGAAGTTTAGACTGAAGTGTGAGAAGGTGAAACCTATAAAATTGACATATTAATAATCTCAGGCAATTGCATATTTTTATGTGTATCTCTTATGCAAGTTCAATTGCATAAAAACTTCCAAATCTGCCATTTCGATATAACAATTAATGTCCACTTTTGCCTATGTTTGACCTTAAGTAATCTATTGTCCATAGTAAGATTTCTTGTCCTGTAAGTTCTCATACAATTACATTTCTACCATCTCCAGGTGCTGATAATGTGTCAGGTTCTAACGTGTTTATTATATTATTTAATATTCATAATAAAGCATGTATGGAATCATTCAAGCTTTAGAGTTGAGAAAACTAAGTACTATAGAGGGTAAACCAAACAAATTGTCTGTAAGATTCAGTGCCACCTACTCTCTTCATTGCACAAACACCATTAACATTTGATAGTGCTGCCTTTACACTGTTGGTGGGAATGTAAACTAGTTCAACCATTGTGGAAGACAGTGTGATGATTTTTCAAAGACCTAGAACCAGAAATACCATTTGATCAAGCAATCCCATTACTGGGTATATATCCAAAGAAATATAAATCATTCTATTATAAAGATACATGCACATGTATGTTCATTGCAGGACTATTCACAATAGCAAAGACATGGAATCAACCCAAATGCCCATCAAGGATAGAGAGATAAAGAAAATGTGATATATATATACATCATGGAATATTATGCAGTCATGAAAAGGAGTGAGATCATGTCTTTCTCTGGGACATGGATGGAGTTGGAAGCCGTTATCCTCAGCAAACTAATGAAGGAACAAAAACTAAACCCTACATGTTCTCACTTACAAGCAGGAGATGAACAATGAGAACACGTGGACATTTGAGGGAGGAAGGAGACTGGAGCCTGTTGGGGTATGAGAGGAGGGAGAGCATCAGGAAGAATTGCTAATGGATGCTGGGTTTAATACCTAGGTGATGAGTTGATCTGTGTAGCAAACCATCATGGCACATATTTATCTACGTAACAAATCTACACATCTGAACATGTACCCTGGACCTTACAACAAAAGTTGAAGAAAAGAAGAAAATAAATAAATGAATAAATAAGAACATAAAAGCCTTTAAATATTAAAAAAAAATTGAGAGTTCTTCCCACTTTCGATCTCTGTCTCAAACTTTTGAATTCCTGGTCTTTATGAGTTACTAAAGTTACTAGAGAAATAATTACACCACCTAAATTTCAAAATTGTGCAGGACTATTGATTCCATCCCAGTAACTAAAAAACTCAAGCCCAGTGAAGTTTATGTACACACATGCACAGACACAAACACACACACACACACACGCACACAATCTAGAGAAATTTATATGCATATATTTACATATAAAGTCCCTTTCATACTGTACTATCATTGTTTATCACATCTAAATTTATTATCTGTCACTATAACAATTTAAATCTCCCTATAAAATATAAATCTCACCATAAGCAATGGACGCAGTTATACTAATATGGAGTGCAGAAAACGAATATGTCTTCAACAAATGAAATAAATGCCACCTACTCCACAAATTTCATCTAGATGTGGCACTCTAACATTGTTTGGACCTCTCTTGGAACATATACTTGTGTGTTTGTCTAAAAAATCTCATGTATTTGACAGGAACAGATCACTTTTCTTTGCACCCATAGCAACTCTATAAGCATTGAATACGCAGTGTGAAGACGTATAACAAAGGGGCTAGAAGTGTTGACTTTCTGACCCACGTGCTTTGTTTTATATACTAATTCTAACATATGCCAGATTTGTTGCTTTGAACAAGTTTCTATAGTTTAGTTTCTTTATATGTAAACTAAATCTAACTGGTCAGATTGTTTGGAAGACAAAATAAGTTAATATGTATAAAGAATGTATGGCATGCATTCAACGCCATGCATACAATGCTGTGTAACTATTACAAATTAAATTTATAAGTTTATCTAAATGGGTATGATATGACTCACAACAAAGTATACTAAAGTGTATGGATATGCAGTTCCTTGTATATATTATAACTGTTAACCTAAAAAGCATATAGGTCAGATTCACTTGACAGAGTAGGACGGTAACTGCCTAGCATTATTATTATTTATTCTGATTGTCTACTTAGGGAACCCAGGAAAAAGGTACAGAGTATGAAATATGAAAATAGATTGCGACAGATTTTGGTCCAATTTTAATTAATTTTAAAACTGCATTGATATGTTCCAGCCTTAAAGCAGTGCAACATATAGTTTATAACATTAAATTATTTAAATAAAATCAAAATTATAAGTGGTACAAGGATAAATCTAACAATTGACTTCTATAACATTTATGAAGAAATTTCAGAAAAATATATAGATGACCTAGTTAGTAGAATGATAACCATGTTCATGGGTAGGAAGAGTCGGTACGGCAGAGTTATCATTTCTTCCTTGAACTAATCTATGAAACTAGGGCGATTTTAATCAAAATGCCGAGGGATTTTTTCGTAAGACTTGAAATGTTGATTCTAGGGAAAAACAGAAGAACAAGAATAACTAATCATGTTTTGAAGAAACACAAGATTATAGAATTTCCTTACCAAAAAGCTAGACATATTATCAAAGTACAGTAATGAGGAAATGTGGTATTGGCACAGGAATAGACAAATATGGCAATGCAACACACCTGAGAACCTGCGTTTATATTGCAGGTAATTGGGAAAAAAATCATATTTTCACAAAATGGTGCTGGAACAATTAATTATCAATTTAAACAATTAATTAAAAATCTTTTCCCACACACAAAAGTTCAGTTACTGGAGCTTAAAGAAGGATTTAAAATAATAAAGTTAGAGCTATGGCCAAAAAGATTAGTTGATCTATTTCTTAAATAACACTAAAAGCAGCACAAACATTTAAAATAAATACATTTTATATTAAAACGTAAAATTCTGTTTATGAAAAGACACCTTAAAAGAGAAAAAAAAGCCACTTACTAAAAATACATTTGCAAATGTACAGCTAACAAATATTAGTGACCAGAACATAAGTAAACAACTTCTACAAACCAGTTTCAAGATACCAACAACTCACTAGAAAAATCAGAAACAGTTAAAAACATGTCATCAACAGAATATAAAATACGAATGATACATTAATATATTCATGGATGTTCAATTTCAGGAGAAATAAGAAAATTCAATAAAAATTAGGATGAGATGTAATTTCATCTCCATTAGAAACAGAACAATTTTTAGGGTCTAACTTTGGCAAGGATGTGGAGCAAAGGAACGTTAGTATGCTGCTGGGGGAAGTTATATGATTGTAATTCTCTGGAATAATTTGACAAATTTTAGTTTATTTGAAAATGTGCATGCCCTCTGACTAAATTTTACTCAGATCACTTAAAGATTTTTTAGAATGTATATCAAAATACAGGCAAAATTAGAATCATAGCAACAGTATTTGTATTTAAAAAAAAAAGAAAAAAGCACGCGCTACATTTTTAGCAGTGGTGATAATGAATAGAGTAGCAAAATAAACTAGAATAAAATAAATTAGAATAAAATTCGGATACATATATATTTTAAAAAGGAAATGTATTAGAAAAAGAGTGAAGACAGTATTTTAAAAGTCTGGTTATATAAATATTTATATGGATAAGTTACAGATAGATTCAGATACAGATATAGATGTAAGACAACAAACCATTGTTAATCATCTTGGGTGGTACAATAATCAGTAATTGTTTTATGTTTTCTTACATATAGTGGTCATATTTTACAATATCTATCACTCTTATAAAATATTTGTTATAATATAAATGACGTCTAACGGATTTTTCTTTTCTTTTTTGAGACGGAGTCTCACTCTGTCGCCCAAGCTGGAGTGCAGCGACGCGAGCTCGGCTCACTGCAAGCTCCGCCTCCCGGGTTCACGCCATTCTCCGCTGGGACTACAGGCGCCCGCCACCAGGCCTGGCTAATTTTTTTGTATTTTTAGTAGAGACGGGGTTTCACCGTGTTAGCCTGGATGGTCTGGATCTCGATCTCCTGACCTCCTGATCCGCCTGCCTCGGCCTCCCAAAGTGCTGGGATTACAGGCGTGAGCCACAGGGCACCGCCGACATTTAAAGGATTTTTCTGCAGGATATATACTAGATATGTATATGCATGTGGGTGTAATAAAACTGGTGAGCACTATTTTTCATAAATTTTACACGTTATTATTTTAATCTTTACAACTGTTGATTGGATAGAGAACCTTGCTCTCGCTTTGCATATAAGAATATTGCCCATTGCTTTTTGTAAATAATAAATTGCTGAACTCCTAATTCTGATTTGTGCTGAATACTGAAAACTGAAACAAATATAATCGGCTTCCCCATTGGTAAAAAAATAAAAAATAAAATAAAAAAATAAAAAAAAAGTAAGAACGAGCAAAAATATCTTAGCTATTACCTCCAAAATATATTTGATCCTGGAGCATAAGTCTGAATCAAGTAAAATACATGCATCATGAAGACTGCCAGCTTGTTCATGCAGGCTCCCTCTACTTTCCACGTCCACCTATTCAAAGTTAGCATGTCACAAAAGCAGCCTAATACTAGACCATGGCCTACCTTACAAACACCACTGTAAAATCTCCCAGCCTGGTTTCTCCCTTACTTCATTAGGTTACATAACTTCCCTTTGATTGATCAACAGATTGTTTTGGTTCTTTTTGGAAGAAACTCACAGTTGTCAGTCCAATATACTATTTTGCATTTTGTTTCTGTATGTCTAAGAAAAGATAATTTTACACGTTCCCAGTATTTTCCAACTTTCTCTCTTTTGAGACATTTTGCAAAATATTTTCTCAGTTGTTGAAACAACGGTTTTATTAAATACATTAATTTAAAATTGTGATTGATTTTTAGATAAGAAATTATTTTCTAGTCTTCATGCATCAGAAAGCTAATCAGTGGTAATGATTATATATGTTCTTAATTTCTCCTTTTCTTGGCTAGTTTTACACGGAAAATGTGAGCTAAAATATTTTCATAGTATTCAAAATGATCATATTTATGGAGGATGGAAAATAATGCTGAAGAAGTTTTTTTTAATTTAAAAGAGCTATGTTCTCCAGATCTCATACGTCTCAGTGTATGTTAAATCAGTAGTAATGATCATGTATGTTGCTAATTTATTCCTATCTTGGTTACTTTTACATAGAATATGTGAGCTAAAAATATTATTCATAGTATTTAAAAGTGGTAGTATTGGTGGAGGATGAAAAATAATGCTTATTTTTTTTTAATATAAAGGAGACATGTTTTCTAGATCTCATACGACACTTTGAGACACACACCTTTAATCAATTTGGACCCATTTAATTTGATTCCTTTATTATTTACATACATGGTGCCTGAGAAATGCTCCTCCTCATAGCTTTTAATTGATAACACCTTTCTGATAATTATTGCAGAATATTACATTTGAGGAAAAGTAAAGGTACAAGCACTAGATACAGAATGTTAAATATCTTTCAAATTTTATCACTTGGTTGTGTCTATGTAAAGTATGTGTTATAGAATAAATATTTATGGTTATTTGAAAGGATAGCAGGAATTGGGACTGAGCATGCTCTCCAGTGGCTGATCTTTGGGTTTCTTCTCTTTCACTGATTAACAAAATGTGGTTCTCTAATTTCTAGGAATCTCAATTCTGTCATATTACCCTCTGATGCTACTCTACTAATCTTATCATTTTACTATGAATGTAATTCTTATTTTCCTTGATTATCAGATAATAAATCTTCCTTAGCAATCATTCCTTATCACAAGTTGCATTGGAAACATCTTCCACATGTCTTCACCTGCAACCAAATTTCCCACTCTCCCCTCACCCTGTCAGCCTTTGCAACTCTAAGCCCACGTACTTTTCAGAGAAGCATCCTTCTAAATACATGTTTTTACTCAAATACTCAAGTAAAATTTAAATTTTATCCCCCTTAAGATGAAAAGTGGTCAACACTTCCTTGATTCTAAAAGTAATTACAAATTGTTCCATCTTGGCCTTGGAATTTAGAAGGTAAACCAGGAGCAGGCACAGCACATGTGAGATAGGTAGCAAGAAGAGAAAGTGGGGAGGTACTATACTCTTTTAAGCAACTAGATCTTGCTGAACTATCAGAGCAAAAACTTACTCATCACCGAGAGAATGGCACTAAGTCATTCATGACGTATCTGCCTCCATGGTCTAATACCTCCCATTAGGCCCCACTCTCAATACTGGGGATTACATTTCGACATAAGATTCAGAGGAGACACACATTTAAACCATGTCAAAACATTCTTTGGAGATCATGCTCCCTCACTAAACTACCTTCATCACATAGCATTATCATCATGTAGATATAAGGATGTCTTCCATAAATGTAAGAAGGTGGTTGCCAAATACTAACTAAATCTTTGACACACTCATTTCAAGATATAAACTCAGAAAATATGCCTCATGTTTTTGTCTGAAGACTACCTCTATGATCTTGAGCATAAGGAAATCCATCATATTTTCTAAATGAGAAAACAGAATTTCCATATTTAGCAAAGCAAATTTTCAAAAATCCGTTGTTTTATAACTAATAGCAGGAATTAAGTGAGATGTGGATTGCACAAACCTTAGATTAGAAGTCCATAACTACAAAGCACTATCTAAATAACCTCTGTGTGAAATGACACTTGCGGAATATCACAGATTGATTTCTGTGAGAACTGATTTCTGCAAGAATACATTGAATTGATTTAAAGGATAGATTAATACATGGGTAGTGTTGATGGAATTTTCCACAGCATTTGTGTGAGCAATAACACATTATTATTGACTGGCCAAATCATGGAAAACAGGAAGGATTTTAACAAATGGAAATGCAGATGACACATTATTTCAAGTGGTGGTAAACGCATGAGGAAGGGAAAGCATAAGCTATGTTTATTTTCACAAAGGTTATAAGTAGTGAGTAGACACTACGGATGGAAAATGGTTTAGATCACATTGTGAAACACTCTGAAGAGGCTTTTTCTTAGCTTAATTTAATCAGGGGATTTTGATCAGTGATGTGTTTTAGAGAGATCAATCTTCAAGTGGAACTTTAAAGGATGAATTAGAGCCGAAAAAAAACAACTGGTGTTGGCAAGCTAATTGCCAAGCCTTTACAAGAGTCAGAGAGAGAGGTACAGAAAAGCTGATTTGGGATGAAGACAATGGGAAAGAAAACAGGAAAGGGGAGGCATACAAAACACGTACTTAACAACTGTCTCGAAAATAGAAGTTAGAAGAGAGAAGGCATGGTTTTATTTTTAATCATAAAATAGAAACTGATTAAATCAAGCTTTTCATCTTTATGTCATATGTATGACATTCATTTTGATAAGTTGCTATTTAGAAGACAGTGTGCTTATTTATTTAAAATATTTTTATATTGAAAATATAGCTTGAGAGCTACCAGATCTAAACGCAGTATGGTGATGAACAACTTGTATAGAAGACAATATCTGGTCAAAGTAAAAGCCAGGCTGTCCAGGTCACAAACAATTCATAAACATACTCCATTTCCTAAAATCTTTCCATTTTCCTCTCTTGTCAACTTTGGGCTTTATTTCCATTTTTTTCATCCTGTAGTCAGCTCCTGAACAGTTATAATGATTGAGTGGTTTTGAGCATTAGTACTTTTCCTTGGTAATGGCTTTAAATATGGCTTTGAATTTAATTAGCTTGTAGCCTCTTTGGGCAACAATTTTACTTAAATTTACCCAGAGATTCCAGCACCAGAACCAAACTTCAGCCAGAATGTCTAATCCTGCTCACCTCTTTTCCCTATGACTTTATCTCTATCCCCATAAACCTCTACAGACAGTGGGGCACCAGATAGGAGATAAAGAGAGTAGTCAGGGCTAAAATACGAATATATTGAAATTTCTTCCACAGGAGGAATAATTGAAATCTTGAGTCATAGATCACCATTTCTGGTTGAACTGTGTCTCCTGAAAAAAAAAAAAAAAAAAAAAAAAAAAGTGTGTCAAACTTCTAATTCTATCACCTGTAAATGTGATCTTATTTGGAAATAGGGTAGTTGCAGAGATAATTAAGTTAAGGTCATACTTTTTTAGGGTGGGCCCTAATCCAATGATTGCTATCTTTGTAAAGGGAGGGAAATTTAGACACAGGCACCCAGGTTGAGGCTATGTGAAGATGGAGGCAGAAATTAGAATGATGTATCCATAAGTGAAGGAATGACATAGTTTGTTGGCAATGACCAGAACCTAGAATGAGGTAAGGAAAGATTCTTCTTCTCGTGCCTTCAAAGAGAGCATAGACTTGCTGACAACTTGATTTTAGACTTCTAGACTCCCGAACTGAGAGAATAAGTGTTTTAAGTCACTAGTTTGTACTATTTTGTTACAGCATCCATTAGAAACTAATACAGCTGTAGTGGCGTTTGTAGTATTTCAAAACTTTCTGTCTATTTGTGATATATTTTCCTGAAGAATCTTGTAAGATCATTGTAAGAACATGTGCAGTTCTTTTGACATCATCCATCTCATTATGATGTTTCATTTAATGAAATATGTGTTTTCATTTATTAATTTATTTTAACTTGTAGCCATATACACTGCTTTCAAAATTGGGTGTTATAATTTTAATATCTTAGGGAATTCCCACTAGAGTCAAGAGATGGTATGCATGATCTAACCAGCACATTTATGACTGCTATTATAATCACATATTGCGAATGATAAAGTCACCTTGCAATGGCTCTATCTCCCCTCCCTAGACTTTGCATTGTAAAGTAGAAGGGTAACATGGCTTTCAATTTCTGAAAAAAGAGACGGATAGATGATAGTTATAGATAGATCATATAGTGATTGTTTCTGCAGAATAATATCACATATTCTTTTTTGGCAGAGGTATAAGTAAAAGATGGGGGAGTGGATTCAATGATATTTTTATGTTAAAAGTGGTAAAAAAAAAATTAAAAGATGCTGAGAAACTTGCTATACAATAAAATCAAAACAAGCAAATACCTTTATTTTATTTGGAATACAAAGAAAAAAGACTGATTTTCTGATAATGACTATATGTGTATTAGCTTCGGAAGTGGGTTCTTCTGTTCAAATAATTAAGAACGTGATGAATAAGTGCTAACACTAAGGATGAAAGAAAAAAGATCAAGCATAGGCCTTGCTTTGATGGGGTTCTCAAGTCGAAGGTGTTTCCAGGAAAGAGGTTGGTAGTAGGAAATGCATAACCCTGAAAAAAAGTCTCAAGATCAGAAGTGTTTCTAAGGTTGAGAACAATAATTTGCTGATTTGATTTATGTCTTTCTTAAAAATGGAATCCACTCTCCCGCCATTATGACATTTATATTGTATCACTATTTGGAAAGAATGTAGCATAATTTTAACTAAATATTATATTTGCAAATTCAGACCCAAGTCTAAAATTAATATATTTTAAATATATTCATTTAAAGACAGGTTATTTAGTGACTATCTATGGAGTACTTTTTTGTATTTAAGGCACATTCTTAGGTGATTAGAATGTAAAAAGAGATAAAATAGATTAAAAGACACTTGTCAATAGATAATACAAATACATATAATAACTAAATATATGGCATTGAAATCTTAAGAAGGTTTCACATTTTATGTGAAAATATAGAGCAGAGTAATGGAGATTTTAATAACTAGGGTGATATCATGTTTTAAATAAAATGGCAAGGTAGTCTTCATTAAGAAAATGACAGTTGAACAAAGTCTGTCTGATGCACATGGCAAGATCTAAATCAAGTAAAAGAAGCTGAGCTTACTTTGTTTTTAAAATCCTAAGTAAGGAACAAAGGTTTAGGGCCCTTTTACTGCCAACCATGAGGATATGAGCCTGTATTTTGGTGAAGGCATTGCATCTGTCTCTGAGGATCCCATTTAGACTAAATAATTAAAACATTAGGCACAGATTGTACTAGAAACACAGTGAATGTATTACTTCACAAGTGATCACATTCCCTTTGAGGTGTGTGAATACAGAATTTAATTAAAAAGTATCACAATTAGATAATCAATAGTCTGCCACTGAAGTTATTACCATGCAGAAGACACAGACATTACCCTTTAGAAGACATTTTCTTACTGCACTGCTTAATTTCACATTATTTTTTCACCACAAACTTGCACATTCTAGGAAATAAACTAAATAATAAAACTAAAGCAGAATTGTACTACTGAATGTGCTAAATAACTAAAAAAAAAAGCTTTAATATATAATAAAAGCAAAGTAGCAGATAAAAAATATGAAGATTGTTTTTTGCAATTATCTTTTTTTTAACAAAAAAAGCATTTTAGAATTTTTAATTCCTAAGACAATTAAGTGTTAGTGATAAATACAGGATTATGTCACACAATTGGCCTAACAGCTCAGTAGATTTTGAGATATATATATATATATATATATATATATATATATATATATTTTTTTTTTTTTGTTGTTTTGTTGTTTT
>NW_016813094.1:2022779-2025301 GCF_001698545.2 Rhinopithecus bieti | reverse complement strand
TATATATAGTGGAATAATATATATTATATTATATATTATATATTTTATGGTGCTATCTCCATAATATATGCATACACTATATATATATAAATAATGTAACACAAAAGATAAACACTGCATAGAATATCTAAAAGAAAAAAATAGTAAACACCTCCGAACAAATTAATCATTTTATAAATGTATAATGAACTTAATGCAAACAACTTTACAATGCAACTCCAGGTGTGATAGCTATGCCTGTAATCCCAGCACTCTGGAAGACTGAAGTGGGATGATCACACGAGGTCAGGAGTTTGAGACCAGCCTGACCAACATAGTGAGACCCCAATCTCCACAAAAACAACACCACCAATTTGCCAGGTATAGTGGTAGTCTGTAGTCCCAGCTGATATGGTTTGGCTGTGTCTCCACCCATATATCATCTTGAATTGTAATTCCCACATGTTGTGGGAGGAACCTAGTAGGAGGTGATTGAATTATGGGGGTGGATCTTTCCTGTGCTTTTCTAGTGATAGTGAATGAGCCTCACGAGATCTGATAGTTTTAAAATGGGAGTTTTCCTGAAAAGTTCTTTCTTTTGCCTGCTGCCATCCATGTAAGATGTAACTTGCTCCTCCTTCCCTTCCACCATGATTGTGAGGCCTCCCCAGTCATGTGGAACTGTAAGTCCATGAAATCTCTTTCTTTTGTAAACTGCCCAGTCTCAGATATGTCTTTATCAGCAACGTGCAAACAGGCTAATACAGTAAATTGGTAACAGTAGAGTGGGATGCTGCTGAAAAGATATCTGAAAATGTGGAGACGACTTTGGAAATGGGAAACAGGCAGAGATTGGAACAGTTTGGAGGGCTCAGAAAAAGACAGGGAAATCTGGTAAAGTTTGGAACTCCCTAGAGACTTGCTGAATGGCTTTGATCAAAATGCAGAATATAATATGGACAATGAAACCCAAGCTGAGGTGGTCTCAGATGTAGATGAGGAACTTGTTGGGACTTTCCAACAAGTTCCCAACAAGATTGGTAGATCCAGTCTCAGCTTGCACCGTGTGCCTGGAAAAGCCACAGACACTCAACATCAGCCCATGAAAGTAGCCAGGAAGGATGTAGTAACCACAGGGGCAAGAGTTGCCCAAGACCATGGAAATTCACCTTTTGCATCACTGTTACCTGGATGTGAGACACAGAGTCAGAAAAGATCATTTTGGAGCTTTAAGATTTTACTACCTCATTGGATTTCAGACTTGCATGGGGCCTGTAGCCCCTTTGATTTGCTCAATTTCTCCCATTTGGAATGGCTGTATTTACCCAATGCCTGTACCCCCGTTATATCTAGAAAATAATTAACTTGCTTTTGATTTTACAGGCTCATAGGCGGAAGGGATTTGCCTTGTCTCAGATAAGACATGGGACTGTGGACTTTTGAGTTAATGCCAAAATGAGTTAAAACTTTGGGAGACTGTTGAGAAGGCACAATTGGATATGAGATATAAGGACATGAGATTTGGGAGGGGCAGGGACAGAATGATATGGTTTGGCTCTGTGTCCCCACCCAATCTCTTCTTGAACTGTAACTCCCAGAATTCCCATGTGAGGAATCCAGTGGGAGGTGACTGAATTTTGGGGGATGGGTCTTTCCTGCACTGTTCTCATGACAGTGAAGGAGTCTCATAAGATCTGATGGTTTTTAAAATGGGAGTTTTCCTGGACAAGCTCTCTTTCTTTGCCTGCTGCCATCCATGTAAGACATGATTTGCTTCCCCTTGCCTTCTATCATGATTGTGAGGCCTCCTCAGCCATGTGGAACTGTAAGTCTATTAAATCTCTTTCTTTTGTAAATTGCCCAGTCTTGGATATATCTTTATCAGCAGCATGAAAATGGACTAATACACCAGCTAATTAGCAGATTGAGGCAAGAGGATTGCTTGAGCTCAGAAGTTTGAAGCTGCAGTGAACTGTGATTACACCACTGCACTCCAGCCTGGGTGACAGTGAAACCCCACCTGAAAAGCAATATGACCTTCCTTGGCCTCCCGAAGTGCAGGGATTACAGGTGTTGACCAACATGATGAAAACCTGTCTCTTCTAAAAATACAAAAAATTAGCCAGGCATGGTGGCAGGCACCTGTAATCCCAGCTACTCAGGAGGCCTGAGGCAGGATAAACACTTGAACCCAGGAGGTGGAGGTTGCAGTGAACTGAGATGGCGCCACAGCACTCCAGCCTGGGCAACAAAAGCAAAACTCTGCCTCAAAAAAAAAAAAAAAAAAAGAAAAGAAAAGAAAAGAAAAGCAATACAAAATGTAACAAAATAAAATAAAATAAAATGCAGTTTTGTTGGTTTACTTTGTTTCTTCACCCCTTTATCTCCTTAAAGGTTGTTCACATGAAAGTATTATATTGTTACCCTTTATTTAACTTAGTAACTTAGTAACTGTCACATCGAGGGCTTAAGGAATCAAGGCAATTCTTTTTATTATATATATACACATATTATATATATGTATATATATTATATATGTGTGT
>NW_016813094.1:2014231-2019273 GCF_001698545.2 Rhinopithecus bieti | reverse complement strand
ACTTGAGGGTTTGAAATTTGTTCTGATGGGTATTTTTCATTTTTATTATATTCTTATGAGAGGAAATACAAATAATGATGCCATTTAAAAAATTATTAAAGCAGTGGTACAATCAGATTATTAAATTGGCTTCTGCAATCAGACAGAAATATATTGAAAGCTGCCTTCATTTATTTTCTCTGCTAGTTTGAGTTTCAGTTTCCTTAATCTAAAATTTATAATAATAATAATATCTAACTCATAAGGATGTTTTGAAGATTTGATGAAGTAATAAAAGTAATCTCAGTAACTGTTTCACAGGACTAAATAATTTTGAATGAATAGTTTTTTTCATTTACATTATTGATGATAAGGATTGCTTAAATGTTATCTCTCCAATTATTCATTTATTTATAATATTGGAGACCAATTGGGCTAGTTAGAATATATAGTGACTAATGGAAAGGTAGTAGTTCTTTGCTATATAATAGCCTAATAAGGAATTTTTTAAATGTCATCTGGAATGGAGGCTAATAACCATGAAAACTGTCTGGTACTTCTATTGCTGAGGTCTTCCATTAGGCCAAGGAAGAAAGTGTGAGGCTCTTTATGCAGCGTAGAGAAACTTGTGCTTTCACTTCCCCCCTTACAATATGGAATGAGATGGTGGCTATTTTAATGGGAGAGCTGTAAAGAAAATGATGCCTAAGTTACACAGCACTTTCACAGAACCACGTTCGTCACTGGCTTGTTCTTTAAGTTACTTCTGACAGTTCGTTTTTCACCCCCAAACTGAACAGTTTCAATCTTTCTCTTCCTTTCTCACTCACTCTCTCTCTGAATGCTTTATATGAGTACTTTGCATCTGATGCTTCAGACGCAGTGCATTTTTATAGTGAATAGTGTTCTTTGTGTATTCATGACAGAGCCTCACGTATTTACGACTATTTTTCTTTCCTCCATCTCTGACCAAGAAGAGAACAAGACCTGATGAATGTCAAGTAACTAGGAGATATAAATACCAAGTTTGTCTGAGTGACACAAGAGAGGTGAATTATTGAACATAAATGGATCATGTCAGCAAAGAATGGTGACTGGAATTTGTAATGGTTTATACCCTTTTCCTTTTAGTAATCACAAATGGGAAAATACAGATACCGCATTTAAACATTTAAAGCAGAACAATACATAATTACGAACCAAATAAAATCAACATCTTAGTAGCATATTCTGAATAATTAAAATTAAATCTGTTAGGTGAAATATGTCTTGCTTGCTTTTAATTTTATATAAATATTTAAACATTGACTTTATGACTTACAAGATATTTAAATCCCATAAGTGAACAGACTTTATTGATAAAATTAAAGTACATGTAGGTTTATTCATATAAACATCCTTATTATTCTAGTAAAAATTGTTTAGGTTCTTGTTACTTTATGTACATAGTAATAACTATATATGTATAGGAATGTATATGCACACACACCATATATATAGAAAAAAGAATATATACTATATCTAGTATGTGTGTGTATATGTATATAGTATGTGTGTGTATACGTATATAGTATGTGTGTTTGTGTGTGTGTATGTATATATATATAAACAAGAACCTAAACAATTTTACATTTTAAACAGTTTTGCTCATATATATGAATACAACTATAAAAAAATTAACAACCTGTGAAATGCATTATAGTTATATTTATTTTAAATACATGTTTATTTACACATTGTTTACTCATTAAGATCAATATGCTCTCATTCATTGATTCAACAAAGAGCACATATAATTAGTTGGTTAATGTGAAATTTTTAAAGTTCTGTTTGTAATTACCTAAAATTACAGAATGAAGAAATAAAAGCTAACAGCCTACTTCTAGGAAATTTCCTACATAAGTTATGTCTCCTCTCTTTTTTTTTTTTTTTTTTGAGACGGAGTCTTGCTCTGTCGCCCAGGCTGGAGTGCAGTGGCCGGATCTCAGCTCAATGCAAGCTCCGCCTCCCGGGTTTACGCCATTCTCCTGCCTCAGCCTCCCGAGTAGCTGGGACTACAGGCGCCACCACCTCGCCCGGCTAGTTTTTGTATTTTTTAGTAGAGACGAGGTTTCACCGTGTTTGCCAGGATGGTCTCGAACTCCTGACCTCGTGATCCGCCCATCTCGGCCTCCCAAAGTGCTGGGATTACAGGCTTGAGCCACCGCGCCCGGCCTATGTCTCCTCTCTTAATGAGAGAATGAGAGAGAGAAAAACTGCTTAAAGGTTGATATTTTTGAGTAAATCAGAAATAAGCATGCTAACTGCACTGGTCATCAAGAGTTGTTAGTACTTAAAAAAATTCATTAGTTACTACTAACTTAGTAGTTACCCAAAGAAAAGAAAACAAATTGAAGGATAATAGTTATGTGTCAATTCTGTAAGGGATTCCTTGAAAGAGAAAAGAGCACCAGCTCCTTCTTCTGAAGTAATAGCCTTTAGAGAAGATTAGCATAAACTGGAAAAATTCATAGTCCCTATGGACAAAAGTCAAGAGGAGGAGTATCATAAATACCTGAGGCTTCATCACAAAATAGCATTGCAATAGTTGTCTTATGTTTGTTCTGTTCCAAAATTATTGGAAAGTCATTCTCTAATTATACTTTGAATTGGAGGTGGGGACATTAATGGATTAAAATAGTCAATAAATTATACTGGGAACAACTGATATCCACATTCATCATTAAACATCCATCCCCGGCATTAATTTGACCTAGTTGTGTGAAATGAAGCCGAAAAGAACAAGAGAGTTAGCACCACTTCCTTCTTGGTTGTTATCTCTTAAGTAGTCTTTTTACCACGCACCTTCTTCCCTTACCTCCCTACCCCCATACACAAATGTATTTCTTGGAGCATGCTACTCTTGTTCAACTTGATTTAGATAATTTGTTTTTCTAAATAAAAGTTCTTTTTTGGTAGTCAAATACTGTGCAAATGTCGTATATACAAAGGTACTAAAGTAGACATGGCCCATTTATAAAACAGTAGGGAGATAATAGTACTCAAGTCAAATTTTCCCATGGAGTCAACTGAGGGATTAGAAGGCTAAAAATAGCTGTGTGCAGATTGATGATATTCTATGAAATTGCTTTAATAATTCAATTCACTATTCGAAGTGGCCTACATAAGATCTTATGTTTCAGAGCATCTCTGTCCAATAGAATTTTTTGTATTGATGAAAGCGTTACATAATCTGTGATGTCCAATGCAGTAGTTACTAGCCATATTAACATATGGAGCTCTTGAAACATGGCTTTGTGACTGAATACTTGAATTTTAAGTTGTATTTTCTATTAATTAATTTTAAATTAACTTTAAGTATATGTAGATAGCTTTGGCTCTTATATGTAGATATTCATTTGGGATGATAATATATGTATTACATATAGTATATGTAGTACATTCTAAATATATAAAATATCATTTACATTATATAATAGAAAATATAGATAGAATATATATACGCAAATAGAACTTTAGGCTTACACAAAGCCTGCTAACACTAACACTTTACTTAACTATACTATAATTTTTTCAACAAAGAAATTAGCATTTATATAATATTATTAATTAAACTACAGTTGACCTTCCACATCCTTGGACTGGAACAAACACATATGAAAAATATTCAGAAAACAAAACCAAAAAATAGCAGCACAATCATAAAAAATACAAATAAGGAACCAATATAACATAACAACTATTTATATAGCATATGCATTGAATTAGGTGTTATATGTAATCTAGATATGATTTAAAGTATAGAGGAGGATTTGCCTATATTATAAGCCAGTAGTATGCCATCTTACATAAGGGACTTGAGCATGTGATCATTGTGGTATCTGCTGAGGTCCTGGAAACAATCCCTCTTGGATACAGAGGAAAGACTTTATAGTCTTTTTTCTCAAGGTTACTGTGTTTCTTCACTCATGCCCTTTTGTTTTTCTTCTGGAATCCAAAGCAACCTTCTGTGTTACATTTAGTTTTAATTTCTCCTTAGTCTCTTCTAATCAGTGTCAATCCTTAGTTATTCTTTGTATTTAATGACTGACATTTCTGAAAAATAATTGTTAAGTTTTTGTTGTTGTTGTTAATTTGGTGGACTGTCCTTCCTATTGGGATATTCTCCCATAATTAGACTGAGATTGTGCCCTTTAGGCAAGATCATCATAGAAGTGATGGTCTTAGTATATCACATCAGGGAATACAAGGTGTTGGTATTTATTATTATTGTTATCCTGTTCAATTGATTGAGGAAATTATGCAATTTTTTTGGTTTGTTTGTTTTTGTAACGAGCCTTGCTCTGTCCCCAGGCTGGAGTGCAGTGGCATGATCTCAGCTCACTGCAACCTCCGCCTCCCAGGTTCAAGCAATTCCCCTGCCTCAGCCTCCCGAGTAGCTGGGATTACAGGCACATGCCACCACGCCCAGCTAATTTTTTGTATTTTTTAGTAGAGATTGGGTTTCACCATGTTGGCCAGATGGTCTCAATCTCCTGACCTTGTGATCTGCCCTCCTCGGCCTCCCAAAGTGCTGGGATTACAGGCATGAGCCACCGCACCTGGCCAAGATTTCTTCACAATAAAGGTATTATGTTTTTCCTTTGTAATTAATAAATACTTTAGGAGAAGTAATTTGAATATATGCCAATATCATATTTTTTCTCACATGTATGCTCAATAATTTTCTCACTTATTGGCTGGGCACAGTGGCTTACACCTGTGGTCCCAGTACTTTGGGAGGCTGAATGGGGTGGATCCTGGGGTCAGAAGATCGAGATCATCCTGGCCAATATGGTGAAACCCCATCTCTACTGAAAATACAATAATTGGCTGGGCATGGTGTCTCGCACCTGTAGTCCCAGCTACTAGGGAGGCTGAGGTTGGAGAATCGCTTGAACCCAGGAGGCAGAGGTTGCAGTGAGCTGAGATAGTGCCACTGCACTCCAGCCTGGCAACAAAGCAAGACTCTGTCAAAAAAAAAAAAAAAAAAAAAAAAAAAAACAAAAAAAAAGAACACAAAA
>NW_016813094.1:1999403-2013842 GCF_001698545.2 Rhinopithecus bieti | reverse complement strand
CAAAAATATTCAAATATTGCGGAAGTTAAAAAATTCATTGGGATTTTGAAGGTATCATGGAAGAATATTCTATTATTTTACACTATGGAAAATTAATCCCAGAAAAAAATAGTTAATGGGGAAGAATGTACAACTGCAAAATTAGGAAAACAAGTTCAAGATGAGTCTGTTTTAATATTACATGATAATAATTCATTCTCTTCCTTTTTTCCACTTTTGCCTGGTGCTTGTTTCTTCTCTGTTTTATCTATTTTCTAAGTATATATATATACACACATACACAAATGCATGTACATAGTTAATAACTTAATTATCTCCAAAACCTTATTTTATTTACCGTTAAAGGGACACCCTAATATTCTTTAAATGCTTTTGTCCCTAGTGCATTATTTATCTAAATGGTATGTTATGATCTTTTCAGTAATAACTCATAATAATTTGCTCTCATTTAGTTTGCTGGAAACTTTAAAGCCTAAGTAACATTTTTACTATATAGAAATAGACAAGAATTCTTTATTATGTTAACTGTATGTTTTTTATTCTAATGGCTTTAAAATATTTAAGGAAAAGTAAGCTTACAATTATTTAAAGTCTTGATCAAAATACAAATGTAGTTGGCTACTTAAGAATTCTTTAGTTTTACTTTGCAGAAAGTCTTTGGCTGAGTCTTTAGAAGTTCAAATTTAGATAATGTATTATAAAACCATATGTTGTCATGTTTGAACAATTCATTCTAATCCAGTTTACTTTTATTTCTAACAAAATAAAATATTACTAACAAAAGAGTCCAGGTTTTAGTTTCATTGTGAACACTACGTAAAACAAACTTGGAATATTAATGTTACTACTGAGTAATAAATGGGCTTGCTGCCTGGTGCACATAGAGGCCAATCTCATGGCATAGGCTTTTGAAAAAAAAGATTTATTGTGAGTCAACTGGCAAGGAAACAAGATAAAATGCTAAAATCTGTCTCCTCGGCTGGGATTTGGGTTGAGTTTTCTAAGCATAGGGCACTGAGGTATAATCTGATTGCATCTTACAATAAGGAGATGCCAGGAGGCATGACCTGATTGGATTCTGCCGTGGGGTAACTCTAAAGCTTGGTCTGATTGGATCTTGGATCCTGCTAAATGGTGTTTTCTTCTTAATTCTGTCTCTGCTCCTTTGTCCCAAAACTTAGGTCCTCCCCTGTGATTGCACAGTTGCTTCATCTGAGCATACGCAGCTTAGATGACCTTCAATCTGGGAGTCCATGGCAACTAAAAACAATTCACAACTTTGTTACATACAAGTTGAATAAGATTGGTCTGATGTAGATAACAGTGTGCCCATGGTGACAGTAGGTCAAGGAGAAGGTCGGAAGCACAGAAATTGTGTAAATAGAAAATTCTGAAATACAGCCTGAGGAAAAATGTGTAAGCAAAGGTATTTCCGTGAAATGATTTATCTTCCTAAAGGCACACATCTGAATATCACCGGGAAAAGTAATTACAATCCTGTTCTTCTCTATATTTAAAAAGCACAACACCATTTAACTGCTCCTTTAGAATGAATCAAAATTTCAGAATTTCCAATGAGATATAAAAGTATTGCTTTTATACCTTGGAACAAACAGAAACCTTAGCAAGGAACATAATACTAAGTATTTTATTTTGCTTCAATTTCTATGACTTAAACCACTTGGAACTAAATTTATACTCTAAAACTTTTGCAATGACTATTTCTGAGACTATAACGGTAGGAACCACACAAATTGGATTCACTTAGAATCTTTTATGCTTTTGCTTAATGAAATAAAAGGGAACTCAGCTTTATTTATTACAGCTAATAAATTTTAAAAGTTACAACCTTCAAATTTGAATGGAATGTTAAATGGTTATGGCACAAACATGAAGTCAAGAGTTTTGCAATGGAGCACTATATTGCAGCAACATCCTGCAATATTTTTGCATGATTAAATACAAATCGTATTCAGTGGTACAAAAGGTATAAGAACAAATCAAAAGAGAACAGGAAACACTTTGAAATTATACATTTATATAAATGTATACTGTATACATTTTTATAAATGCTGGTATCATTGGAAACTACCTATAAAGTTGTTTTTAGTATGCTATTTTAAGTTAGATATGAGGAACTCAAGCAATTGACAAATGATTTAATTTATTCTTTTTATAAGCACCAAGCACAGTATTAGGCAGTGTGAGCATAAAAATTATTGTCAGCTTTTTTCCCTGACAGAATGTTTAAAATTATTAAGAAGAAGACAGAAGAATGACTAGAAAAATATAATATGTTGTGCATATTACCATGGGTATGAGGTGTAGGTAAGCATAAGTTTATTGAGTTTTAACAGGTGGAACAATTAACTATCATTAAAAATAGATAAAATTACTGCAGTGGAAGAGGCCAGCCCAAATGTAAAAGGAAAGAGACCATTTGGTTAGGTTCAGAAAATAAATTCTGTATTAATATTTGAACATATTTGACTCTAGCTAAAGTAGAGCATTGGTCAAAAAAAAGGGGGGGGGGCGGGGGGAGGCTATAAAAATAATCTAGCTAATTTCCAAGTTAACAAACTTTGGAAAATTACATACACGTCCTGGTAATTTGGTGTGTCACCAGAAGTTTCTAACATAGTATATTTCAATTGCCATTTAGATATTCAAGAAGAGAGGAAAAATAACTGCAATAATGTTTAAACAGGAATGAGAGTTAACCTGATGCTGACTCACAATACCAGTGAAACAGAAAAAGGGAAGCCTGTTTGACGTGGTATAAAAGTGAATGAGGCACTTTTCAATACGAATTATTCACCAAGAACCTGAATGTAGACCATTTGAGCAACAAATCTTGTCTCCTCATTTCAAAAATAAAATCTTGTACCAAGTTCAAAACGGTTCAGGTTTCTTTCTATTGTATAGTGAGTGCTCTTTGGAGCAAACAGAATTTTTCTTTTCATTTCACTATTTATCTCATTCTCAACCATTTTCTTCTAAATTTGCAACTATCAGCAAACACACTGGTAAGACATTCCTTCCCATAAAATATACTTCATATGCAGAAATGAATGTAAGGCAAAAAATCGGTAGAGATCAGAAAGAAATACAAATCAATGTTGACCATCTGATAATAGGGTCAAATAGCGAAACATTGAGGAAAAAATAATATTTTCTTCACAATTTATCAGATAACCTAAACATTAAAATTTGGATGTTGGGCAAGAGTTTTTCATTTAACGTACATATCCAGGATGAACTAAAGTCTTTAAGTCTCATCAAATTGGAAGAGAGAGCGGCTCAGAACAATATTTATCAAGTTTCTACTAAAACATACGGTTTGGAATAATTTGTTCTTATTTGAGCGTGTGCACCACCACACCTGGCTAAGAACTAACCATTTAAAGAGAACATACTGTAAGGTAAGAAGCCAAGATAAGTGAAAATTGGAAATGGTATACAGAAAGCACCAACGACCTAAAACGCCCAATAGAAAAATTAAAAAACGTTAAGTTGTAAAATTAATACTGATACATAAAATATCAATCAGGAACATGCCGAAGAGATCTCTCTAAATGCAAGTAGAAAATCTTTCTGAAAAGAAGGATGGATGAGGTGATATATATGGAAAAAAGCAGAAACCTAGCATAAGAACACAGGCACTTTAGAAAAATGAATAAGTGTAATCACAATGAAAGCTATAAAACAAATATTTCCAAGATGATTAAGGAGCTTCCTTTTAAGAAGCCATTTATCACTATATTTCCCCAAAAGCAATTGAGATGTTTAGAGGGCCTGAAAATATATCATATATACATTTTACATAGTTGGATAAAATATCATAATATGTCAAGTAAAGAATTTTTTTTATCAAATGAACAAGTACTGGATTGCTGATTTCTCAACAATACTTATATAAGGATATAGGGAATATTTATATAAGAATATTATCAGATCTTTAAATAACAAAGTTTATGACACACGAAATTAACATCCAGCCAAATTCTCTTTCATAAATTGGGGCAATGAAAATGTCTTTATAAATGCAAGAACCTAGAAAATCTAACATTTACATATGGTATTTGAAGAAAATGGAGAGTATGATAAAGGCAAACGGGTTATAAACTGTGAGTACTAACTCAGGATTGAGAAATGGACTATAACTGGGCAAGGGGACATGGAATTTGGTCAAAGTACATTTGTAAATTGGAAGTAAAATTAGCTTACATAATAAAATACAACTAACACATATATACTACTAAAATCCACAATAAGGACATAATTGTCAGTCTCAGAGTTTATTTTTAAAATCTGAGAAAAGCATAGGACAAAAAGATGTGAAGGTGATTGTGCAGACGAAGTGCTGAAAACTATTCTGTCATTTTTTTCTCCCTCAATAATATGATATAAATAAGTAGCGAAGTGAATTCTTGAAAACTCCTCAGTGATACAACTTAAATAAGCAGGTATATCTACCCAAAACACTCAATGTAGGAGCATGGGTTATTTCACTGTGTATTTCTTGCCTGGATTAGTATACTGTTTAAAGAGATCACACTTAATGTGTCAGGAGCCTTTATGATAGTTCTTGGATCTCCAAAGCTTTAGGGCTGAAAAGATTTGGAAGCTGTTGTCAGTAATGGCAGAGAAAAAGCTGCCATCGTATTTGATATCCCTTTGATATTTGGCCTCGTTTTAGTTGTATGGATTCAGAAATCTTTTAGGGTCATGCAGTGATATACAGTGGATAACACTTTGTCTTAAAATCTAGATAAAACGTATATTTTTAAAATGTATTATTGAATATCTTTAGTTCCAAATTATAAAAACCTAATATTATTTAAAATACAGTTTTTCTTGTATGCCTTGGTCTTTTAATGAATATAGATGAAATAAAATAGTTCTCTGTCAGAATTCCAGTTTTGTTATAATTCCAGACAAAAGGATTGGAGTACATAATTTTTGCTGAGTAAATTATGTAATATAAATAAAACATAATAACAACGCACTAATGAAATATCAATGGCTAAGCAAATGTTTCTCCCTTAGTTTTATTTCTCTAATTCACTTAGAACTACTAAAAGTTGAATTAGAAGGCAAGATGAAATAAAGATTTTAAACTAATTTATCAGGATCATTGCTAAAGTGATAATTTCTTTGGATAAATTAATTAAACAGAGAAATAGAAAAGTAAATGAGGTGAAGGAAAGTTTATCTGAAGGGTGTTCTTTAATAATTTTACTTTTAGAAAGACTTGTTTTCTCCAAGAAATAATCTAACCTATTTTAAAATTTCTAGGTAAAGCATTATTTACTAGACTTAGTCTTAATAAGCACTAGGGCTTCAAACTTTAAAAGACACAAAAATGGAATTTATGCCTTTACTCTTAATAAATTGGACTGTCAGGAAAGAGGACAACATTCTATGCATTCCAACAGGAAACAGACAACTCTTTGTTGAGAAATATCATTTGCATAAAATACAGTATCTGAATTTTCTTCTAGGTTCTTCTCAAAAATGAAATATATAACTGTGCCAATATACTTTTCATTTTCTAATTTCCTTTATACATTATTTCCACAAAAATTTGTGAACAACGCCCAACCAGTTCCATATTTTCACTATTCTCATTGTCAATCAGATGATAAAAATCTCTTTTTTTAAACAGCAGAAACAAGTGAACATTTATTTATGTGCCTTTTTTCCTATATGTATGTCAAGTCTTTTTCAAAACGAGGCCCCAGGTATCTCCAGATTGAATTACGTACCTGGACTAGATCAACTGCTGCCAGAGTCTTAGGAAGCCTTGTTCAAATGCTTGAGTTATTCATTTACCAGCATTAAATCCTAGGAGAGAAGATGCAACAATGCCAGACTCCTTCCTCCATGGAATGTGCTGATTTCAGAGGAGGTGGCAGCCAATGTAGAAAACACTGGAATTTTTCCTTGGAACTGGACTGCGATGAAACGTGCTTGCCATGAAAATAACCTACTGTCTTTTCTTTGACCCTTTCTTTCTAGTTTTGAAGATTAAAGCAAGAAATAATTTTCTTTGAAGATACTTGATAAAATTCCCCAAAAAACAAAACACATGCTTCCACTTCCCTGATAAAAATTTACTGCAGTTTGGCACCTGAGTCTAGTTCAGTTGGTGGATGAGCTGATTGGTGCATTCACCCTGATAGCCAGGTGAGCCCATCTCCTTGAGGAAGCCCATGCATTTTTGGTAGCATACAGGTCACTGAGAGGTGGAAAGGGTGCAAGAACCATGAGCTCTCCTGGAAATGCTTCTCCGAAAAGGCAATTTCATGAATGAAGTCTTCCAAGCAAATGACACCAAACTTTCCCAAATGCTCCTCAATCACTATGTTGTCTGTTAGAGGAATGGTCTTATTCTTGACCTTGGCTTGTCCACGTTTCAAAATGAGTTCCTGGACAAATTTCAGATTTTGAAATCCTCAGGTCCATAAGGTTCCACTAAAAGCAGCATTTTTAGGTTCTGGGGGGGTGACATTTACAAAGACACCACTAAAATTTTTCCTTAAGTGAAGTCTTGCAACGGGTTCTCTGCACCAGTAAACTCACGCCATCAATCCTTTCCATGCCTACAATAAAGGCCAAGGAATGTCCTTACCTGGCAATTCCAAGGTATGAGGTTTCACTTCTAGCCGTCTGAGATGCACCTTGTCACACCTCTGCCTTCAGGAATCATGCAGGAATGATTCCAGTTGCTTAAACCTGAGCCCTTTTCCTTTCCTGTGCTCCTTTGCCAAAATGTCTGCTTTGCCTGGGTGGCTATGAGGGCTTGATAAGCCTCCCTCTTTTTCAGGAGATTTTCTGGAGCCAAAGGGATTTTTCTTTGGTCTTCTTTCGCCATCTTTCTTGTGTTGTGGCTCAAAAATCTACCACGTTATAAATTAACTACACATTTTAAAAATTGCATTATATAATATGTATATAAAAGAATATAATATATATGTATACTGTAAAATATGGCAATAAAATGAACAGCTGCTAAGCCACTACTCAGCCTAAGAAATATCAAAATCCTGACATTTACTTTTGTATTGCCGTCCATTAAATTCTTCCATCTAATCCAACAGGCGGTCACAATATGTTATTAAATTTTGTATTTGTCATTACCTTTCTTTTAATTTTATACATTTATCACTCACATGTATGCATCCCATGCAATACAATGTTTAGTGTAGGTTATTTTTTAAACTTTATATAAACATTTTAGTATTTACGTTAATTGCTTTTTCACGCAACATTAAATGTAGTACAAGTGTCCAAGTTTTAGTGTTTTGCTATAATTCATTTGTTTTTTAAGCAATAAAAATTATATTGTCTAAATATTTCACATTTTATTCATCCATCTTCCTGTTGATAGACATGCAACATATTTCTTCTTAGTTTCTGCTTCTGTCAATATTATCACTCTGAATATTCGTGTACAGATCTGTTCTATACACACATGGTTTCCCTAACATATATCCCTAGGAGACAAAATTCCTGTACAAGGTCATGCCACATTATTTTTAAAATTTTAAAGCAATACATACTCTTCAACCCTATCTTCTATAATGCGTATTTTTCTCAGATTTTTTTTACATGAGTATTGCAGTCTATTAAAGGAAAGTGTCGGCAGGAAGAAATGTGAAGAGTCTCCCGGTCTGTCTAGGTCTCCCAAGAAGAAAACTGGGACTGTTACATCAATGCATGGATTGTATTTAATTCGATGAGTTTTTACTACTGTCTGTATCTATGCAATATCACCCAAAACAAGACGTAGATAGAATATTTCCATCACCTCAGAAAGTTTGCCTGTGCCCCTTTGAAGCTGATCCTTCTTTCCACCCACTACAGCTTTCTGATTTTTAATCCCTTAGAGTAATTTTGCCAAAAAGTTGCGCCTTATATAAAGTACACATGAACTCATGTAGTTTATGTTATTTAGTATCTGGCTTCTTTTAACTTATTTTTTGACTTCTATCTATCATTACATCAATTAGTAGTTCCTTCCTTTTGTATTGCTAAGTATTCTTTCACTAAATAAATACGACAAAATATTTTGACAGATGCAGAAGAATTATTGATGTAAGTTAATTAATGTAATATCCCAGTTACTTGTGATGCTGAGGTGGGAGGATCACTTGCCCCCAAGATGTCAAGGCTGCAGGGAGCCACAGTTGTACCACTGCACTTCAGCCTGGGTTACAGAGCAAGACACTGTCTCATAAATAATAAAAAGGCATTATAAAAGCTCCTATTATATAAATGTTCAACAAATTTGTTTTGTTATTTCTAATATTTTAATCAAAATAAGTGGTCCACATTTAGTAGTACCAAGGTAATATGTGGAGACTGGTAGTTTTAGTTAATTTTAAGATGCAAAATTCTCTTCATTCATTGATTTTTTTATAGTATCTATTACGGTTTAGGTGATGAGAAAATGTATGTAAACAATAAATAATAATCTTATTAATTTTACAGTACTTGAATTTGAAGTATGGTATTTGCTGATAATAAAAATAAACTCTTGATTCTCTATTGATGAGAACTGTTTAATTCTCATCTCTTTTATATATTCTTAAGGATATATTAAAGGCTCATCTACCTAAATTAAGAACATTTAACTCCCTCTGGAATCATTGTGAAAATTAATGTCTTTGATTTCCTAATAGCTATGTAACTCACAAAAATAAGGGAAAGTAAATTTTAAATAAATTTGTATCTACAAATTGATTTATATTTGTACTATCTGAGGACATAGCAATATTTCATAAATCAAACATCAATGATAAAAATATGTATTCCATATATAAAGCTTTGAAAGTAAGGTGTTGCCCTGAGATTACTTTCTACACATACCCCCTTCAAAGAAGTTTAATAATATTTCACACTTAAATGAAGACATACAAATGATACAGTTAACACATTCTCTCTCTCTTTCTCTCTCACATACACACGTATATACATGTTCTTTTTAAAATTCAGAATACTAATAACAAATAAGTCCTTGAGGGGAAAAAAGAAAAAAAAAGCTCTTTATATGCCAAATTACTGAGAAAATGTTCAGCTATTTTTTTTTATCTTTTTTCTTTTATACAGAGAAACTCAGGTATAAACTTCTAGCAGCATTTTGATCAGATTTAGAAAATAGTTGAAAGAGGAAGAACAAAGGGAGATGATAGAAATGGCAGAAAACTTAAGGCATCTTTGGATGAAAAAATAACCTGAATCAAGAAAATGTAATTTTTGATGGTGATTACACTTTGAAGAAAATAAAGTGGATTGAGGAGACAGATATGACTGGGCAGGAAATTAGATAGGGTGGACAAGATGGCCTCTCTAAAAGGGGCTATTGAGCTGATACTTGAATGATAAAAAGGAACAGGCTATCAGAAGTTATGAGTCAAGTGTTTTTCAGAAAGAGGAAAAGAAAAAATAATGGAAATAGGAATAACCCATTAGAGAAAATGTGAGAAGGCTTACATGGTTGGAACAAAATGAATAAGGGTAAGTTTCAGAAGAGAGTAAAGACAGAAAAATATAAGGTGGGAGGAGATAAAGAGTTTATACCTTATTTTGAGTCATGGGAAATAACTATTGGGTTTTATGCTGGATAATATCTGTGATCTGAATTAGAATGTGAAGATTACTGCAGGTGTCTTGCAGGTCATTAATAGTTTTGGGAAAAAGAGAATGTTTTAGAACTGTTAGCAGGTTACTGGAAAGTTTATGTAAAAGATGTTAGATACTTTAGTAGGATCCAGGCAGTACTGTTTTAAGAAATAGTCCAGTTTGGATACTGTCTGAAAGAATAAATAGCAAGAGTATATAAGGTTACAATGACTGGAAGGATCCAGGAGAAAGCCTAGTGTTCTGGTCTGAGAGGCTGGGTAAACGGAAGTAGTATTAACTATGTTGTATGAAACACACAAAAGCAATTTGTGAGTGGAGGAACACCAGAATTTAACACTCAACATTCAAGGCCAACTATTGGAATTAATAAATTAATCCCAGTGATGAAAACTTTGTCAAGTTATGCGACTGACATTAAGTGATGATAAAGTGTGTTTGAGGAGAAAAAAATAAATAAATTCACCTATTGGGAAAGTGTTGTTTGACAAGAGAAAAATGACAAGAACTGAAAACAGTTGTTCTCCATCACTTTGTGGTCTGGAGTAGACAGAAGAGCAAAGGTACAAAGAGTCATCAGCTGGTAATCCTTGAGGGATACTAAGAGAGTGTGGTAACATGGAAACCAATGCCAATATTTCTAGAATAAGAGTGTCAACTGTGTGAATGCTGGTGGCAAAGTTGAATATGGGTAATAGACTTGAATAGACAATATTGTGCACATTGGTGACCCTATAATAAATTTCAGAGGTGTAGTGACAAGGATGAATGGAGGAGATTGAAGAGAATGTGCAGTGGATGAATGGGGAAATTGTTTCTGAGTCCTTTAAAAAATTTTATTCTAAAAAGGGACAATATTTACTTGGTAGTACTCAGAGAAGTATCATGTTCAAGAATATGGGACCTATTATAGGAAGTGATATGTAAACAGTAATGTGTTTCCAGATTATTTTCCAATCAAAACAAGGTGGGAAACAACTTTCTAGTTCGCAAAGTAATTAATGTAAATAATAGATTCTTATTGTAATGAAATACATTTAAAAAGTCGGCATTCCAAGAGACAGTATTTTCAACAAATTTGTTTTATGTTTTATTTTAACAATAATAGTTAACATTAATAAAGCAACTGCATTATTTTCTTATATTTTGGCTGATGAGGTTCTTTGAATTTTTCAAAAGTCTATTAATTGAAGACTTCCCCTCAACTCCCTCCCCATATTCTAGGAAGGATAGATAAGTATAGGGGTGTACATATTTCATTGTTATTACATCATGTCTTGGTCTGACCAAGTATTTCTTTTAAAGCACTGCTAAAACTTGTCTACATTTTATAATTGAGGTGAATGTCAGCAATTTCATCACATTACAATCTTTTGTTATTAAATGTATTATACTGAGATGTGTGATTTCTGTATCCTCTAATAGAAATATTTCTAATAGCAAACATTTCTCTTTTTCTGGAGTCAAAATCAAAATTTGTTTCCTCCACCTTGTTGAAACTTATGCAAATATCTCTCGAATAAATAAATTGGCCCAAACTTTGTGGAATTTTGACTACTTCATAATTGTTTATGAAATACCTCTATTTTCTACCAGATGCAGCAAAGAGTGTCACATAATAATAACTAGAAGGACCTCTGTCATGTAAGGCAGAAATTTGCTTACTTCTCATGTATTTTGGTCTGTTTTGTGTTGCTATAAAGGAATACCTGTGGCTGGGTAATTTACAAAGAAAAAGATTTATTTGGTTCACATCTCTAATAATCTATAAAATTGAATATTGACCATCTGCATGTGGTGAGAGCCTTAGGCTGCTTCTATTACAGGTGTTACTAAGAAATAATTTTTAGGCAGCTAGAAAGGGTGAAAGTTCCCAGTGGAACTTTAATAAAAAAGCAACTCCCAAACCATGTCTTCTCTATCAGAAAGGGGCTTGAATAACCAGACCTGAAAGCACTGATATGAAAATACTGGCAGCTAGAAGCCAGGTCCACCCAATATGGTGGCTCCCACCCTCTTTTCCTTGTCACCAGGTGTGCCAGGTGTCATGCCAGCCTCCAGATAAAACCACATGTGTGGGACAGCCAGGCTTTTTGCAGGCTGTGTAGAAGACACACCTGGTCAAACCAATCCGCTAGTCCCTGTGTAAATCAATCACCACCTCCTCCAGCCTCTGTGCAAAGCCAGTTGCATTCCACCAAAAACCAGAGACCCTCTTTTGAATTTTCTCAACATGAGGACACTATTTCTCTCACTTTTCTTCTCTTTCCATTAAACTTTCTGCTCCAAAACCCACTCCTCATGTGGGGGTATATGTCCTGAATCCTTTCTCGATCAAGACCAAGAGCCAGGGTATATACCCCGGACAACAGAGACACTTCACTTCCACTCAGGGCAGAAAGCAAAGAAAGCCAGTGTGTGCAGAGATCACAAAACAAGAAAAGAAGAGAGAGAGCAGGGAAGCTCCAGGCTTTTTTTCAAAACAACCAGCTCTCAAGGGAATTAATACAGTGAGAACTCATTCACTCCCCCCACCCAAAGAATGCTGTTAAACTACTCATAAGGGATCTGGCCCATAACCCAAATACCTCTCATTAGACCCTACCTCCAACATTGGGAATCAAATGTCAACATGAGGTTTTGAGAGAACAAACTTGCAAACCATAGCACCAAGTCACAAAATGCTACAGCGGAGATGGAGAATTGAAGATAGAGATTAGTCATGTGAGAGGACAGTTCTGGAGCCAATGAGTGAGAATAGGATCAAGGACACAAGTCAAAAAGCTGGTCTGAAATAGAAATAAGTACAGGCCATCTTTTGTAACTAATGAGAAGAGAGTTTATGGGTAGAGATATAGGTAAATATGGAAATTTGATGGTGAGTAGAGGAAATTATCTTCTGAAAGTTTCTATTTACTCATGAACGTCTGAATAAATACCATAAACTCAGAGTAAGAAAAATGCATAAAATAGGACGGTTGAAAAGAAGAACAAAGGTGAAATATTTATTTCAATTCGTGGAGAAAACAAAGCACATATACTAAGAAATATGGGAAGATTGGCATTGTATGGAGTGCCCGATTTCCGCTTGGATTTTGCTTTATATATGTAAAATGAGACCAATTGAGATTTTTGAATTTTTCTCAAGCTTCTCGGAGCCACCAGGTTGAGGCAAGAGGATTGAGTTAAACCAAGGTAGAAGTTGTAAAAAAGAAGAGCGTAGTATTCAACACTGTATGCAAAGAAGTAATTCTGAAGGTGACATTTATTTGATTTTAAATTTCTTGAAAATAGTTATTTAATGGGAAAATATTTATTTAGCAAATAATTTTAAACTGCTTCTTGGTATCCAGTCAGATGGTTAATGATGGAAATGAATTCCAAGTTCTATTTTCAGAAGTGATCTTCTAAAAGTATGAACATACGTTCTGCCTTCTTTTCATTATCTAGTTTCATGGTTACCTGTAAAAGATCTGTTATTCTATCTCTAGTTATTAATATTAAAATTTTAAAATGACCTTACACTGTAATTAAACATTATAACTCATTTACCTTACATTGTAATTAGCTTGAGACTTCTGGAAACAATTATTTCTTGACATAGGTATTCTAATCTAGTCATAGTTACCACATTTATTTAGATACACATGTACATTCTCTACACTGTTAATATAAACTCATTGTTCTCTATTAGGCCTTTCTCAATCATAGTATGAGACATTCAGCTTTCAAAATTTTAGACACTTTTAAATACATAATCTTTTAATGACTTTGGTTATGGATGATACAATTATGCTTTACCTGAAGTATTTGAAATGAACTTTGCTAATCATATGCATTTTAAGTTTCTTTGTCCAAAGATCATATCTTTCTCCCCTGGGCTTTTTTTGAAATCTAAGATGTCAAAACCAATACCTAAAACTATTCAATTTCCTTCTCTTTGACCAAACAGTTCATCCTTGTGAGGCATAATCTAACCAATATAGTAATTTCAACATCATATCTCTAATTTCTAAAACAGTGTAAAATTATATAAATCAGATTCTCACGTTACTAAATGATGCTTCCTACAGTGATCTCCTTTGGCTGTTAATGCCTCCCAACAAGTACCTTCCTGCAAATTTTACAATTTGTCAAAAAAATAAATAAACTCTTCTTCTAAGTGAGAAGTCAGCAAAATGCCCACATAACACGCCGCTTTTGTTTTATTTTATTTTGGTCACCATGAAAATTTCAAAATGTTTCTCAAGAATGAACAGGAACTAACACTTTTGAGCACTTACTGAATATTGCACTATCAAGACAACATTTTATGTACTATTTGGGGATTAAAAAATAAAGTTTTAAAAGATCAGACTGGTTATTTTAATAGAGGTGAATAGATGTTTACTATTTATACTCTTACACGCGTCACTGATGTTCCTCTAATAGGCGAGAAAAGAGTGAGTTACCTTTTCATCTCTTCCAACCATTGCCTGGTTTTAGTTACATTCAAGCTTTCAAATCATTTTCTTTTAATTCTATACTTTCCCTAAAGATATATAAATGTTATCTGAAGCAGTATTAGTCCAATATGAGTTACTTTGCCATTATTAGAACCAAAAGCCTCTTCTAACACTTAACATTTAATTAGTTTTATATTATAAATTCACCTAAAAAATAAAAAATGGAAAATTTATATCAAAATAAAGTATTTGAGTTTAAGCTTCTTTACTCTTAGTTATTTCTTAGAACAAAAGGTAGTTTGGAAAACAAATTTACAAATATAATATTGAAACAAAGTTTTTGCTAGGG
>NW_016813094.1:1940039-1997595 GCF_001698545.2 Rhinopithecus bieti | reverse complement strand
TAAACCAAGGTAGAAGTTGTAAAAAAGAAGAGCGTAGTATTCAACACTGTATGCAAAGAAGTAATTCTGAAGGTGACATTTATTTGATTTTTAAATTTCTTGAAAATAGTTATTTAATGGGAAAATATTTATTTAGCAAATAATTTTAAACTGCTTCTTGGTATCCAGTCAGATGGTTAATGATGGAAATGAATTCCAAGTTCTATTTTTCAGAAGTGATCTTCTAAAAGTATGAACATACGTTCTGCCTTCTTTTCATTATCTAGTTTCATGGTTACCTGTAAAAGATCTGTTATTCTATCTCTAGTTATTAATATTAAAATTTTAAAAATGACCTTACACTGTAATTAAACATTATAACTCATTTACCTTACATTGTAATTAGCTTGAGACTTCTGGAAACAATTATTTCTTGACATAGGTATTCTAATCTAGTCATAGTTACCACATTTATTTAGATACACATGTACATTCTCTACACTGTTAATATAAACTCATTGTTCTCTATTAGGCCTTTCTCAATCATAGTATGAGACATTCAGCTTTCAAAATTTTAGACACTTTTAAATACATAATCTTTTTAATGACTTTGGTTATGGATGATACAATTATGCTTTACCTGAAGTATTTGAAATGAACTTTGCTAATCATATGCATTTTAAGTTTCTTTGTCCAAAGATCATATCTTTCTCCCCTGGGCTTTTTTTGAAATCTAAGATGTCAAAACCAATACCTAAAACTATTCAATTTCCTTCTCTTTGACCAAACAGTTCATCCTTGTGAGGCATAATCTAACCAATATAGTAATTTCAACATCATATCTCTAATTTCTAAAACAGTGTAAAATTATATAAATCAGATTCTCACGTTACTAAATGATGCTTCCTACAGTGATCTCCTTTGGCTGTTAATGCCTCCCAACAAGTACCTTCCTGCAAATTTTACAATTTGTCAAAAAAATAAATAAACTCTTCTTCTAAGTGAGAAGTCAGCAAAATGCCCACATAACACGCCGCTTTTGTTTTATTTTATTTTTGGTCACCATGAAAAATTTCAAAATGTTTCTCAAGAATGAACAGGAACTAACACTTTTTGAGCACTTACTGAATATTGCACTATCAAGACAACATTTTATGTACTATTTGGGGATTAAAAAATAAAGTTTTTAAAAAGATCAGACTGGTTATTTTAATAGAGGTGAATAGATGTTTACTATTTATACTCTTACACGCGTCACTGATGTTCCTCTAATAGGCGAGAAAAGAGTGAGTTACCTTTTCATCTCTTCCAACCATTGCCTGGTTTTAGTTACATTCAAGCTTTCAAATCATTTTTCTTTTAATTCTATACTTTCCCTAAAGATATATAAATGTTATCTGAAGCAGTATTAGTCCAATATGAGTTACTTTGCCATTATTAGAACCAAAAGCCTCTTCTAACACTTAACATTTAATTAGTTTTTATATTATAAATTCACCTAAAAAATAAAAAATGGAAAATTTATATCAAAATAAAGTATTTGAGTTTAAGCTTCTTTACTCTTAGTTATTTCTTAGAACAAAAGGTAGTTTGGAAAACAAATTTACAAATATAATATTGAAACAAAGTTTTTGCTAGGGTTTTTCTAATTACTTTCATAGAAAGTATTCCATATGTATAAACAATTAAAATAAAATTCATTTAATCTATGATTTCCTATATAATTTCATGTAAGCCTATTTAATTTTTTCAAGAGAAAAATGCTACTTCAAAATCTGACTAAATCTGAAAAGCATTGCAGATGGTAAGATATGATAACTTGATCATTATCATCAATATTTTAATGATATCTAGCAGGAGTATGTGCAAAAGAAGAATGAATGTTCACCTGAAAAAGTATTGAATATTTTCTATGATCATAATTTCTATGGTTATCATTGAATAATTAATTGAGCTACCCACTTGAACAAGTTATGCTGCTTCCTAGAAAATAAAACAAGGGGCCGGGCGCGGTGATTCACTCCTGTAACCCCAGCACTTTGGGAGGCCGAGGCAGGTGGATCACGAGGTCAGGAGTTCAAGACCAGCCCGGCCAAGATGGTGAAACCCCATCTCTACTAAACATACAAAAAAACAAATTAGCCATGCATGGTGTCACTCACCTGTAATCCCAGCTACTCCAGAGGCTGAGGCAGAGAATTGCTTCACCTGGAGGGGTGGAGGTTGCAGTGAGCTGAGATCATGTCACTGTACTCCAGGCTGGGCGACAGAGCGAGACTTCTTCTCAAAAAAAAAAAAAAAAAAGAAAACAAGAAAAGAAAAAAACCCACCTTATCTGTTATTTCAATTAATTGCAATTTTACAGAGGTGTCATCACTTCACTTCTTGATTAAGAAATTTTAAAGTGATATAAAAATTACCCAAACATTCTTTAGAATTTGTATATTGTATATAATAGATACACTGTAAATAATCTATTTCTACTTTCTTGTCATTTCTACAGCAAGTTTATATTTTCTGGGTTCTTGATTCTGGTACATTTAAATATTTTCATATAATTTAATTCAAAATACAGAAGAATGTATTTAATATTTTGGTGCTTACCAAGTTTCTACACTTTAAGGGTTTTTCATTATTATATACAAGGTCACAATATTATTGTGTCCTCAGTTTATGACATATTCCATCAACTTTTCTAAGTAAAGATTGATCTCCATCCTCTGCCTGCCATCTAGATTGTCAGATATATGGTTTTATTAGGATTGACCTGTCAACCATGAGATGTTGTCAGTCACAATGCTGGAAAATAAAAATAGTTCATATGTTTCCAGAACTCTAAAATGTGCTCAGGCAAATCTTGTATCATGTATGCCCAATTACAAGAGATTCCTCAATGACCATTCATTTTTGTTCATGGCCAATACCCTTAAATTTAAACAAATATTTATGACACATTGTATTTGGCAGATATACATATCTTTGGTTAAATATAAAAAGACTTCCTCTAGAATATCCCATGTAATGTAGCACTTCAAATAAGTTATTCTATGTGATAAAAGTTACATCGTGAGAATAATTGCTCCTGTATGCTAGGATATATATATATATATAGTCTATTTTATTCCATTAGAAGTTTAAGTCTTTGTAGAAATTATTGTTTGTGTTTGATGGAAAACCCTGTAGCTATATATCCAGTCTTAAAATGCATTGCTTTATTCCTAAGGTAATTAGTTACTATCTATTAGCATAATGCATACAAATAATTATGCTAGATTTTATGAGACAAAAACAATTTTAAATGATTTTTAAAAGCATGTTTCCTGTTTGTGGAATACATAATTTAATAAATAGATATTTCTCCAATGCTTCTTAAATCTTCTCTGGTGAAAATTGACCTTTACAATGTCTGTCTTATGTAACCAACAGCATCAAATAAGGGTATGCTGGTGTTTCTCATAGCCTAAAGACTGAAGTCTATCATCTTTTCCTACCTCTTTTTGTATTTTCTCATTCCTTTCTAATATCTTTAGCATGCTCATTCTTTCTATAGTTACCTATAAACAAAATCACATGCGTAAGTCTTAGTGTCTATTGCAGCTCCTCTTCATTTGCTTCTTTTACTAGCTAGGCAGACAGTGCTAGGTCCTCAATCTTCCACAATGCCCAAGCAAGCTTCGCCTTGGTTCTCTTCCCAACCCTACCTCCTGGTTAGGCTTCTGGAAAGAGTAATTCTAACCCAGCAAAAGAGCATGAGAAACTTTCAAATCATGTGTTTAGACAATTCTTGCAAATGATTTAACATTTATCATTGCAATTCTTGCAAATGATTTTAACATTTAACATTAAACCAAAACTTTACTTGGTTTTATTATTCTGACTGAAGTATGTACGTTGTGGCCAGGTATTGGCTAGGAGTCTTGTTTGAGGTGAGATTTAGGAGACGTAAAAGAGTTAGAGCATCATGAAAAAAGGTCATGCCTTTTTTTTTTGTTTTGCTTTGTTTTTGTTTTTGTTTTTTTGTTTTTTTTTTGAGACGGAGTTTCACTCTTGTTGCCCACCTCCTGGGTTCAAGCGATTCTCCTGCCTCAGCCTCCCAAGTAGCTGGGATTACAGGTGCCTGCCACCACACCTGGATAATTTTGTATTTTTAGTAGAGACGGGGTTTTGCCATGTTGGTCGGGCTCGTCTCGAACACCTGACATCAGGTGATCTGCTTGCCTCAGCCTCCCGAAGTGCTGGGATTACAGGCATGAGCCACCGTGCCTGGCCAGGTCATGCTATTATTGTTGACATGAGCAAAGAAGTAATGGTTGAGCAACCAGAGTTCACTTTGTCTTTATTGTCCAGAATTAGTATGCCTGGTTTCAAAAAATGTGAGACGGAATGATCATGATGTGGCCTCTATTTATTAATCCACTTTCTTATTTTGCTGTTTTTCATCAGCTTCCACCTTTTCTTACACATACACTTGCATTCTTGGATTATAGAATTGTTAATACTTCCCCATCATCAAGAAGCTTCACACGTCTCTAAACGTACGTTTATTTTTGCCACTTAAACAAGATCCCTTATTCTTTCACCTTAAGGATCTTCTGTGTATTCTGTCAACTCAGCTCAGAAATTATCCTCTCTATGAAAATTTGTGGCTACATTTTTTCACCTTAATATACACTTTCTATAATTCGCCCATAATTATAATATTACATGTATACTAGTGTTACATGTATTCATGTAATTATATCTATCTTATCAGGCTGTTATCACAGTATGAAAGGTTTTTGAAGGCAGAAATTGTATTTTATTCAGCAATGTATCAGAAACTAACAGATGTTTTACATAAGATGTCCAAAAAATATTATTCAGTCAGCAGCAACTGGTTGACTAAATGCATATATGGAATGGCAGTTTTCAAACAAATACAGACTAGAGGACAAGAATGTTGACTTTAAAAATGACTGTCCTTCCTTTCCAAATGGAATATTGCCAAGATGGTACTCTCGTACCCCTGAATTATTATGAATGTAATGTGTCTTTATTATTATATTTAATAAATAGTATCTATTATATATAATTTTATAAAGTAAACATACTTTTAATATCATTCATTTAAAGAATATAGATGGAAAACATGGCTCTTCTCTGGTTGAGAACAGTCTCTAACTATATAAAGGATACAGCCTGGTAGAGAAGACCGTAATAGAGACTCTTATAGCTTGCAAAATTAACAGTTATCTAGGTTATCTAGGTGACCTTAGAGTTTGAAAGACTGAAAAGGTACTAAGCATCGGTATGATTTAGCATCTTTAAAATAGTACTAGTGTTAAGAGATTCAAACTTTGTTCAACTCCCCCTTATGAGTGAGAACATGCAGTGTTTGGTTTTCTGTTGTTGTGTTACTGAGAATGATGGTTACCAGCTTCATCCATGTCCCTGCAAAGGACGTGAACTCATCCTTTTTTTATGGCTGCATAGTATTCCATGGTGTATATGTATCACGTTTTCTTTATCCAGTCTATAATTGATGGGCATTTGGGTTGGTTCCAAGTCTTTGCTATTGTGAACAGTGTCGCAATAAACATATGTGTGCATGTATCTTTATAGTAGGATGATTTATAATTCTTTGGGTATATACTCAGTAATGGGATTGTGGGTCAAATGATATTTCTAGTTCTAGATCTTTGAGGAATCGCCACACTGTTTTCCACAATGGTTGAACTAATTTACACTCCCACAAACTGTGTAAAAGCATTCCTATTTCTCCACATCCTCTCCAGCATCTGTTGTTTCCTGACTTTTAATGATCACCATTCTAAATGGTATGAGATAGCATCGCATTGTGGTTTTGATTTGCATTTTGCTAATGGCCAGTGAGCCTTATTTCATATGTTTGTTGACTGCATAAATGTTTTCTTTTAAGAAGGGTTTGTTCATATCCTTGGCCCACTTTTGATGGGGTTGTTTGTTCTTTTCTTGTAAATTTGTTGAAATTCTTCATAGATTCTGGATATTAGCCCTTTGTCAGATGNTGTGGGTCAAATGATATTTCTAGTTCTAGATCTTTGAGGAATCGCCACACTGTTTTCCACAATGGTTGAACTAATTTACACTCCCACAAACTGTGTAAAAGCATTCCTATTTCTCCACATCCTCTCCAGCATCTGTTGTTTCCTGACTTTTTAATGATCACCATTCTAAATGGTATGAGATAGCATCGCATTGTGGTTTTGATTTGCATTTTGCTAATGGCCAGTGAGCCTTATTTCATATGTTTGTTGACTGCATAAATGTTTTCTTTTAAGAAGGGTTTGTTCATATCCTTGGCCCACTTTTTGATGGGGTTGTTTGTTCTTTTCTTGTAAATTTGTTGAAATTCTTCATAGATTCTGGATATTAGCCCTTTGTCAGATGGATAGATTGCAAAAATTTTCTCCCATTCTGTATGTTGCCTGTTAACCCTGATGATAGTTTCTTTTGCTGTGCAGAAGCTCTTTAGTTTTAATTAGATCCCGTTTGTCAATTTTGGCATTTGTTCCCATTGCTTTTGCTGTTTTAGTCAGGAACTCTTTGCCCAAGCCTATGTCCTGAATGGTATTGCTTAGATTTTCAGTAGCTCGAGACCAGCCTGGCCAAAATAGTGAAACCCTATCTCTACTAAAAATACAAAAGAAAAAAAAATTAGGCGTGCATGGTGGCAGGTGCCTGTAATCTCAGCTACTCAGGAGGCTGAGGCAGGAGAATCGCTTGAACATGGGAGGCAGAGATTACAATGAGCAAAACTTGCATCACTGTACGCCAGCCTGGGCCACAGTGTGAGACTCCATCTTAAAAAAAAAAAAAAAAAGAAAAAGAAAAGAAAAGAAAAGAAAAAAATGTGGAAAAAGATGCTTCATGTTTTGAAATAGCTTAATTGCTCTGATAAAGGGGAGTATGTGCCCTTCTACAAAGCACTGACAGAAAAAAAAAAAAAAAAAAGGAAAACACAATCTCTAAAAATATAAAACAAGAAGTTTTTGCATTAATGGAATCAAATCATGCTACTGGCCAAGCAAAACAAGACTGGGTCAGGATGCCTTATTGATAACTGGTTGATCAAAAGCAAAGAATTATCATTCATAATTTATCTTGATCTCAATTTGCACTATTTGATTATTCTTGACATTCCTAGTTGTTTATACTCATTTTGCTACAGGATTCTCTTCTCCCACAGTTTTGAATACTCCACTGTGTCTGTTAGCTTTGTGACCTTAACATTCCAGTATATAGCTCTCCTTGCAAATTGCATTTATCTTTAGAAGTCTGAAACTAATTTTCTCTAGCCCTAGGGCATCAAAAGTCCTCCATATGTGGGACCAGCCTCTTCCACTGTTACCAGGGGAGAGGAAGAGAGAACACTGAATATTTGGATTGTCCCAAAACAAAGCTATGTTTCACGTACAACTTTATGTTTTTATATCTGAGGGAATTTTTTTCTCAAGTATTTTAAGACAGCAGGCAAAAAAAGAAATGTCAGATTTCAGGATACTTCTTTCATAACAAGATAGACAAACATTCTCTGTTGGATAACACTGCAAAAGAATTTATTTTTTTATATTTCTACCTAATTTTCTTCATATCTTGTTAGCTCCTGATGTTTTGTTTACAGCTTAAAAAACTGTCAACTGTCAAGAGTTGACAACGTACATCATTTGGAAGAATAAACCATTATATTGCCTTACAGGAAGTATATGGTTATATTGGGGGAACCCACTCCCAATATTTCAGCGTAGGTTCTTTCTATTTTCCATAAGTGTCAGCTGGCTGAGAAATAAAGAGAGACAGTACAAAGAGAGGAATTTTACAGCTGGGACGCCGGGGGTGACAGCACATATCGGTAGGACCATGATATCTGCCTGAGTCTCAGACCAGCAAGTTTTTATTAAGGGTTTCAAAAGGGGAGGGAATGTAAGAACAGGAAGTAGGTACAAAGATCACATGCTTCAAAGCACAAAAAGCAGAACCTTTAATAAGGGTCTAACAAAGATCACACAAAGATCTGAGGGAACAGGACAAAGGGCAAAAGTGGAACCACTGATAAGGGTCTATGTTCATCGGTGCACGTATTGTCTTGATAAACATCTTTAACAACAGAAAACAGGCTTTGAGAGCAGAGAACCGGTCTGACCACAAATTTACCAGGGCAGAGTTTTTCCCCACCCTAGGAAGCCTGATGATTCTGCAGGAGACCGGGGTGTATCTCTATCCTTATCTCAACTGCACAAGACAGACATTCCCAGAGTGGCTGTTTATAGACTTCCCCCAAGGAACACATTCCTTTCCCAGGGTATTAATATTAATATTCCTTGCTAGGAAAAGAATTTAGCAATATCTTTCCTACTTGCACGTCCGTTTATAGGCTCTCTGCAAGAAGAAAAATATGACTCTTTCTGCCTGACCCCGCAGGCAGTTTGTCCTTATGGTTGTCTTCCCTTGTTCCATAAAAATCGCTGTTATTCTGTTCTTTTTCAAATTGCATTGATTTCATATTGTTCAAACACACACGTTTTACAATCAATTTGTACAGTTTACACAATTATCACAGTCGTCTCAAGTAGCTGGGACTACAGGTGCTTCCCACCACACCCAGCTAATCTTCTTTTTGTATTTTTAGTAGAGACAGGGTTTCACCGTGTTAACCAGGATGGTCTTGATCTCCTGACCTGGTGATCCGACCACCTCAGCCTCCCAAAGTGCTGGGATTACAGGCTTGAGCCACTGCGCCCAGCCTATTAACATTTTTTATCAGTGTAGTATGTTTGTTAAAATTGATGGAAAACATTGATACATTGTGTGTTATAAACTAAATTTCATAGTTTACTTTAGGGTTTACTCCTTGTGTTGTACAGTTCTATGGGTTTTGACAAATGCACAATGTCAGGTAATACATACAGTGATTAAATTATGTAAAGTATTGTATAGAATATTTTCACGGCCTTGAATGTGCCCTGTACTCCATTTATTCATGCCTTAAGATCTCTCTCTCACAATCCTGCAACCACTGATTTTTTTTTTATTGTCTCCATAGTTTGCCTTATCAAGAATTTTGTGTGGTTGGAATCATACAGCATGTAGCCTTTCAAACTGGCTTATTTCACTTAGTAATATGCATGTAATGTTCTTCCTTTTTTTTTTTTTTTTTTTTTTTTTTTTTTTTTTTTTTGCAGCTTGTTAGTTCATTTGTTTTCACTGCCAAATAACAGCAGATTGTATGGATATAACACAGTTTCTTTATATATTTATCTATTCATTACTTCCAGTGTGTTTCAGTTCTGATTAAATGTTATACAAACATTTGCAGGTAGATTTTGTGTGGACATAGGTTTTTAACTAATTTTGGTTAATATCTAAGAGTATGATTGCTTAGTATCTAAGAGTATGATGATGTGGTAAGACTATGTTCAGCTTTGTAAGAAACCATCAGACTGTCTTCCAGTGTCTATCCAACTTTGGGTTCTAACCAGCAATAAAAGAACATTGTTGTCGCTTTACATTCTTGCCAGAATTTGATGTTCTCAGTGTTTTTGGATTTTAGTCATTCTAATAGATGCACGTTGGCTTCTCATTGTTTAATTTGTAATTCCTCAGTGATATATATTAGTGAGCATCTCTTCACATGCTTATTTGCAACTGGTGTGTCTTCTTTAGTCAGGTATATAGCAATTTCTTTTGTCCACTCTTCAGTTGGATTGTTTGTTTTCTTATTGTTAAGTTTTAAGAATTTTTTGTATATTTTAAATACAAGTACTTTATCAGATATGTGCTTTGAAAATATATTTTTCAAGTTTGTGGCTTATCTTTAACTCATTTAGCAATGTTTTACCCAGAGCAGATGTTTTTAATTTTAATGAAATCCAGCTTATCAATCTTGTCTTTTACGGATTGTGCTTTTGCTGTCGCATATAAAAAGTTATTACCAAACTCAAGGTCACCTAGATTTTCTCCTGTATTAGCTCGCTGAAGTTTCGTAGTTTCGTGCTTTTCATTTAAGTCTATGGTCCATTTTGAGTTTCTTCTGTGAAAGAGAATACCATTTTTCTGTAATTTATTTATGTTTTTACTGCTATCATATAATATATAGAATAGGAACTAGTCCCAATTTTTAATTATATCCCAATAGTAATATCTGGGATTAATTTTTATTAATAAATGAATGGGAGCACTAATAGCATGTATATGAGTCAATTTCACATGTATACTATTTATTCCTACTCAGTTATGGCATGCAGTTTTCACACTTTGCTTGAAGTGAGAACAAATAGCTCAGTATTTCATATTTTATTCTGTTATGAGAAAGATATCATAAAGAAAATATTTAAAATACTATAGATAATTTAGCCCCAAAATTTCAGCATATTATATCTATTTCATGCTTCTTTAAAAACAACAGGTAAAATAAATTATTCAAGCAAAACCAAACAATAACAATTTAAATAGACCAGATATTTGTAATAATGTCTCTAATGTGAACATCTCTTTAAGCTTTAACTTCAAATGTTTGTAACATTTGTTTTATGTAATGTAAAATGAAAGTGAATTTCATAAATGGAGAATGTTGCAATAGTAAACGTATTTAAGATATATATTTCTAATATTTTGAAGATAAAATGGAAATTCATGCAAAGTCACACATAAATTACGCCCAGACCAGTTCAGCAACCATCACTACAGACTATCCAGATATATGTATCTTTGGACATGACAGATTAGGCCGCACAGTTAAAGGATTAGCAATTTTGTATATTAGCAGTTCTTTTTATCTACATGTAAGCTTAGTATTTTAATAAATATAGAATTTAAACTATTAAAATAGAAATGCATTGCATTTTAATAATATCATATAATTGGGTTCAGACAGTACTTTTCAGTTGTTTTGAGTAATTGAAATGGGTCTTACATAATTTGAAATGCCTCTGAATGAGGCAACAGAGACTACTTAAAAGGATAATTCAACAGTATATGGCAGCCAAGGGATTGTGGAATGATCCTGATTGGAACTGACTAGGATTACAATCTGTATGGAATAAAATGTAGGCGAGCAGCACTTGCATATATATATATGCAACTAATACCGTAATAAAAAGAAAAAATAAGCCCAGCATGCTTATAAGATACTCTAAAAGGACATACATTTAAAAATAATTCAGAATGTTTCCATTAAGTAATTTGTATATCAGGTATATAATAATAAGAAAAACAGTTATTCAATTTTAGGTTTTATTTTAAATTGTTGCATCCTAAGTATTCATACTCAATGTAAAGTGATATCATTATTAAAAGTTAAGAAAATATATTTTAAGATATACTTTTAAAACAAAATAGACTTTCTTCTGAAACTAGTTGTATGCATTTAAACTTTTTGGAGCAAAGTCATGTAGTAACATAACAGTAACATAAATTAACTTTTTTTTTTTTTTTTTTTCTTTTGAGATGGGGTCTTGCTCTATTGCCAGGCTGGAGTGCAGTGGTGTGATCTCGGATCACTGCAATCTCTGCCTCCTGGGTTCAAGCAGTTCTCCTATCTCAGCCTCCTCCCAAGTAGCTAGGACTACAGGCACGTGTCACCACGCCCAGCTAAGATAAGGTTTCACCATGTTGGCCAGGATGGTCTTGATCTCTTGACCTTGGGATCCGCCCACCTCAGCCTTCCAAAGTGCTGAGATTAGAGGTGTGAGTCACCGCGCCCGGCTATAAATTAACTTGTTTAAGCATGGTGCATATTCTTCATTTTGAGGAAAGGTTCATGATGTTTATGTACAATTTTTATTTGCAATTAAGGTGTAAGAGTTAACATGTGTGGTGTGTATGTGCCTCTCTGTGTATGGGGGTGTGTGTGTATACGTGTCTGGTCTTTGGAAAATCATAAACTTTTAATTTGAGAATAAACAATCTTAAGAAAATTCTGAAATATGTAATATCCAGAAAATAACAGCACATGATTTATTAATGTGACGTCAGTACTTTGTTGATATATTGAATTGAATTTTATTGACATATTCAAGCAAAGACTAAGAAACTATTTATTTAATTTTATAAGGGGAATTTCAAAGCCGCTCAGAAGGCAAGAGTATAAGATAATTTAGGTACTCAGAAATGTATTATTTTGAGATGTATTTACTGTTTAGATGTTGCTTTTTAGAATTATGTTTTATACATGAAAGTCATTCAATATATGTATTTATTTTTATACTACATCTATATTGAAAAGTTTATTATTTGACAGGGCAATTCCTCCTCTTTGAATTTTTTACAGGTATGAAAGCATGTTTACTTATAGTTTGTGAGAACTGAATATGTATAAATGTCTGTTGATAGTGAAGTGAGTAAATATATTACGACATTTCAGTATTTTGGAATAGTATTTCATTATTAAAAATGAGTTAGGCCTCCAGGTACTGGTCTGGAGCAAAGTAATATTTTGTTAAATTAAAAGAGCAACAGACAAAATGTGCATAGTATGATTATCTTTAGGAATAAAAGATTGCACAAAAACACATGCACATTTACATATGTATATAAATGCATTAAAAAGAACACTGGAAATGAATGCTTTGGCAACAACATCATGTCAAATTTTATTTCAGGGTTGCCAGTGCATGCTTTGTAAACATTTACAGTGTTTTATTTATTTTTTCTTTTATTGTTTATTATTAGAATACTAAAACATGTACATGGTTTAAAGAATAACAGATTTTCAGAAATAAAAGGGATCATGTGTAAATCTAGACCACAAATCATCTATGTTTTGCCATAATAATCACAGCAATCAGGTAATCGTGCTTTTGAGGGACAAAGGTTCTTATGAGAAGGACTCTAAGATAAATACAGACAAAACCTTTCAGATTTGTATACCACTCATCCCAATTATTTCTTGAGAGTTGGAGTATTCTTCATTTTTCTTTCAAATATAAATCACTCAAGTATTTGACGAAAGCAAAAATTCTCAAAGTTTTTGCAGTGCATTCATAAACTGTCACTCCCATTCCCCACAACCAGTGTACACACACACACACTACAATTCTTTAGATTGAACATCTTAAAACATTCCCCTAAAATGTGTTTTGAGTCCCTGGTTACACTAGCAACTCTACTTTCCAACTTTAAAATCGCTCTTCATGTGTCTCAGTAAAAACTGAGAGCCACTCTTAGGTATAGTCTTATCTAGGGCAACCTGAGGAACCATCACGACCTCCCTCCAGCTACCCTTACTGTCCTGAAGGGAAATGTAACTACAAAACTGCAGTACTGTTAGGATTTTACAACTAACCCCTCTTAAGTTTGGTGTAATTGATGCTCTTAAGCTTTACCTTCCTGTCCTATACTGTGGAGTTCAGTGTAAAGATCTAGTTTTAATTTGGAGACACATAGTAATTTCTATCAAATGTGAAGTTGGTGGATGTGGCTTTGTTGAGCCCTAAAGAATTGTTTCTGAGATGTCCTCACATCTTCATCTTCCTGGGCAATTTTATTTTCAATTCATCATTATCTTTTACCTTTAACCAAGTAATTAAGACAAATTAAAATAAAACTCCACATATCCTATAATATGATTCAGTGACATTGCCTCCCTCCTCCACATTAAATTAGTTGTTTTTAAATAATTCCTATAAATTCAATTAGCCATGCTGAATTTGTATTTTCTTTAAGTTCTTTTCTTTGAAAATAACCAAACTCTCTCATAATAGACAATGTTTATGTGATTATAGGGAAAGAACATGTGTGGAATTATATAGGGGGTGAGCTGTGGTAGCCAATAGCCACACGTAGACATTGAGTGCTTGAAATATGACCAGTCCAAATTGTAATGAAAGTAGTACACATTTAGTTTTGAAGAAAAAAAAAGTTAAATTATCTCTATTAATAAATGTTATTATAATTACACATTGATGATCTGTGGGGAAAATGCGTTAAATAAAATGTTATTAAAATAAATGTCACCATTTGCTTTATTTAATATAGCTACTAAAAAAATAAAATTGCATATGGGTCTTACATTATATTTCTAGTTTAAAGCTGCCGTGATGGGGATAACATTTTCAAAGTTCATGGAGCATTCATACAAATCATGAACCCTGGAAGATTTGAGACAGTTCTAGACCAATAAGTAACTGCATCAGTTAATAAATCTTTCCCCTAATGTTCCACTATTAATATGACTCAGCTCATCACCATCTATCTACTTCTCTTTGTCATGCTGCTATAAACTGTCTCCTTCATCGTCAATGTTTTCCCTTCCCTTCTAGTTTCTACATTCTTATAGCATTTTTCTCACTTATTATTTTTTTATTGCATAAGCAAAATCATAACCTCTCTTTATCAACACCTTACCTTATTGCCAATTTTTAAATATTTAATTTTTTTAAAAAGGTATGTTTCTAAGAAGGGAAACATCTGCTTGATACAGCAATGTCATCTAAGCAGGGAGAAATCAAAAGTGGTTTGCCACTCCATACATTGCAATTTCATGAGTAATGTGGCAAACTTGTTTAACTTCTTAGTTATAGCTAGTAGAATTGTATATTTCATATTTTTACACACAAGCTGTGAAATTTAGATACTCTACATTTACATGCATTGTATTATTCCAATATGATAATGAACTACACCTAAAAGTTTTGACCATTCACACCACTGTTATGTAACATATTAATTACATCAAAACTGTATGGTCTAAAAATAGCACGTATTATATCCCAGTTTCCGAGAAAGTTTACCAGATTCCCGAGGTTGCTTCCCTGGATGCCTCTGACTCCAGGTGTTTCATGACATTATAGTCAAGCTATCAGCCAGAGCTGAAGTCCCATCTGAAGGCTTAAATGGAGGTGGATTCCATTACAAGTTATTTTTATTGTTATTGTCAAAATTCTGTTCATGTCTCTGGACTGATGGTCTGAATTTCTCATTGCCTATAGGCCAGAGGCTCTCTCTATACCATGCCGTAAAGGACTCTCCACAGGGCAACTTATAACATGGCAGCCAGCTTACCTAAAAGCAAAAGACAAAGAGCTGCCAAGATGCAACGGCAATCTTTTTATTACTTAATATTGGAAGAGATATCTCATTATTTCTGCGGTATTCTAAATCAGTAGAAACTTAAGTTTGTTAAGTCATCTCTCTGTTTAAAATATCTAATGACATTTCATTGCACCTTGATTAAATTGACAATTTTTTAGACTGACTGTATTTCCAAAAGTACCATACCTCTATAATTGGCACATTGACTTCACCTTTTTTTGACGGTGTGATAGTTTTTTTTTTTTTTTTTTTTTTTTTTTTTTTTTGAGACAGAGTCTCACTCTGTCACCCAGGTTAGAGATTTGGAGACGGTGTGATGTCTTTATCCATTTGTGTTGCTATAACAGAATACCTGAGATTGGGTAATTTATAAAGCACAAAATTTTATTTTTTTAGTCTGGAGGCTGGGAGTTCATTTCAAAGCACTAGCAGGTTTGGTATCTGGTGAAAGCCCAGTCTCTGCTTTGAATATGGTATCTTGAGGGCAGCATTGTCCAGACAGAAAGAACATTTTGTCTTCATATGGAGAAAGGTGGAAGGACAAGAAGGAGCAAACTCCTGTCCAGCTCTCTTTTACAAGGGTACCTAATTCCATTGATAAGGATGGAACCCTCACATCTCAATCACCCCTCAGAGGCCGTACCTTCTAAAACCCTTGCCTTGTGGATTAAGTTTCTAATAAGAACTCTGGAAGGGACAAAATCATTCAAACCATAGCACCTGACAATGCCTGTTTTTGCTTGATGTATGATATTTCCATCAACTCTTCTCTTGTTTTAAGAATGTTTCTTCTGCCCGTCTTCAGATAGCTGATTCCTTCCTGTCATGCAGTATACATAAAATTTTAATTCCTCAGCGAGGCCTTCTTCTTTGTCCCATCTGAAGTAGCTAACGTGGTATCTACTGCATCACTATCTTAATTATCTATATAGTATTTATTGCCATGAGATATTTTCTTCCCTATTTTTATAATTTATATTTATGATTTATCCAAGTAGTACATATCAAATTTTTCCAAGATAACAGACTGACATTATTAATTAAATCTATATTTCCAAATCCAAGAAATCTGATCATTACATATGCTGCTGATAAAACATGAGAAGCATTCTTAGAATGCTGAGAAAAAGAAGACAAATATATAAAACCGAAGAGCAGTAAGATGACAGATTAATAAGTATAAGGGCAGAGAAGTGCTGTTTGTCGAATCAAATAAATATCACCATTTCATTTCATTTTACTTCAATTTCTGCTTTTGGTGGATATTACAACAACATTGGCTTTGGAGGCAGGCAGGTAGAGATTGCAATGATTTTCAGCAGCATCAGGGTAGTATAAAGTCTATTGGTTTCCTGCTTAGCAGCATCAGTGCTATTTCACCAGAGGCAATGAATGTGGCAGAGTATCCAGAATATTAGAGACAAATATAAGTCATGTATTTGGACCAAAGTATAGATGAAGTTCCTCCTAATTTTATACTTTTCATGTCCCCTTTCTATTTTTGCTTTGCCAGTTCTTCCAACATTCACACAAGCAATGACCTGCAATAAATACAGATAAAGAACACAAATAGTCCAGGCGCGGTGGCTCACGCCTATAATCCCAGCACTTTGGAAGGCCGAGGCGGGTGAGTCACGAGGTCAGGAGATCAATACCATCCCGGCTAACACAGTGAAACCCCGTCTCTACTAAAACTACAACAAATTAGCCAGGTGTGGTGGCCGGCGCCTGTAGTCCAGCTACTTGAGAGGCTGAGGCAGGAGAATGGCGTGAACCTGAGAGGCGGAGCTTGCAGTGAGCCGAGATCTCGCCACTGCACTCCAGTCTGGGAGACAGAGCAAGACTCTGTCTCAAAAAAAAAAAAAAAAAAAAAAACCCCACAAATAATGGAATTGCTTATGTAAATTTCGAAAGAATACTTTCAAAGCTGTGAGTATGATGTAGTAGAGGAAAATATTTCTGAGCTTAAGGTCAATAAGTGCAGCTTGAAAGACTTGCTATGCGCCAAATTTAAGGTGGGTATATGCGTTTGAAGGATTGCCATCCCACAGACCTGGTCTGCCTGATAGATAATTAAACCACATTTTATTTTCAACACATTTATTTTTTATTCAAAAATAATTAATGATTGATTACTATTTGCAAATAAAAAATATAAAGATTTTAAGACTAGTAAGACTAGCATACTTCTTGTTCTTATAGATTCTGATTTTAAGGAGAAAATTCATTATTCACACATGGGAGTGATAAAACTAAATTCACTTTTTTCCACCCTCACGATAAATTTTTTTCTGGAAATCTTAGTTTGAGATATTAAGGATGATTAAAACATTGAATTCAGATGAGAATCCTACTAATGGTATGCCAACTTTGTCATCATTCACTGTGGAAGACTTTGCAGGTTGTTATCTTACTCTCCTGGATTTGTTTTGCTTTTATATTTTAAAAAAATAAGAATTTTTGAAGTGGGGTACACTGTTTGAAAATAGGAATTAAATTAAAATCTTGTTTTTTGCAATCTAAAGTTCCTCAAATTAAAAGGTTGTTTACCTGTATGAACACAATAGCATGCTGACAGAGAACCTCAATGAGCAACCAATTTGTTAAGAACAGAGGAAATATCAGATGCATTGTATGCATGTAATTGTAGATGACAATTTAAAGTGCCTCATAAAAACATGTGTTACTGATTTCCTGGTAAACATTCTCAACTTCAGATATCGGAGGATGAATTAATTCCCACCTCAGTATGACAGTGTTAGTGTTCTTTAATTGCTGGCTTTCTTTATGCCAGACATATTTCAAAGCTCTTTTCCACACACATTAATGTATGAACAGAACCAGCACCATAATTTCTGAGATCAAGCACAAAATGAAAATGCAAGACTTTATTCAAATATTATTAAGAATATCAAGGTGGCAACAGCAGAGCAGTAAATCATGAGACCTTTCCGAAAATACTTTAAGAATTTGTTCATGATCCCAAAGCTACTAAGTAGAAAAGCTGAGATCTGAACTCAGGTAATTTTCAACAGCAGCCTGTAATTATATTTTCTATGCTATAATGTTTCTTCTCACCACATCATAGAAGACCTAAGTAAAAATGAAGTTACTTCTATGATGCATAACCTATCAGAAAAAGTCTTGAACTATAACAAACATGTAAATCATTTCTTTTCTTTTCTTTTCTTTTCTTTTTTTTTTTTTTTTTTTTTGAGACGGAGCTTCTCTCCTGTTGCCCAGGCTGGAGTGCAATGGCGTGATCTAGGCTCACCGCAACATCCACCTCCCAGGTTCAAGTGATTCTCCAGCTTCAGCCTCCCGAGTAGCTGGGATTGCAGGCATGCGCCACTATGCTTGGCTAATTTTTGTATTTTTAGTAGAGACAGGGTTTCTCCATGTTAGTCTGGCTGGTCTTGAACTCCCGACCTCAGGTGATCCGCCGACCTCGGCCTCCCAAAGTGCTGGGGTTACAGGCGTGAGCCACCGCGCCCGGCCAATGATTTCTACTTTTTAAACATACATTTAACAGCCTAATGCTATCAGTTTCAATATCCTTTTACAGTAGTTTTGTATATGCAAGTCATTCTTTATTCTCCTCCAAACCACAGTGCTTCAGGTTAGCATATTCTGACTCAAGTTTAGCACACTCTGTTTCTCCTTCAAATCTAGATGAGAAGTAATAGTGAAAATCACAGTATATTTTTAGTGGAAACAATAAAACTCTTTCCTAAAATTTATATTGAATTATTTATTGAAAGCTAATAATTTTACATTAGAAAATACATAAAATACATTTTGATAATAAATAATACATTTTGTTATTGATATACAGAATATTAAGTACCTATGTTTTCATACAGGATTTATTAATTTTATTTAACACTTTAAACATTTTGGTATAATTTATATATTTAAATACAATAAGACTATATATATAATAAATATATATTTATGTATTTACTATATATTTGATTATATGTATAAGATTATAATAAATAATATATTATTATAATCTAATCTCTATTATGACAAATTATAATTAGATAATTATATATCAATAATGCATAATTAAATATAATAGATTGCAACATATGTAATATAATTATATATAATATATGTTTAATGCCCAAATTGGTGTTAAATGAAACTTTAAAATGTTACCTTTTGACATTTTTAATCTACCTATTAGTATTTTTTATTAAGATTTCTTTAAAATTAACGACATGTATTTTGCAGTGTGGGGTGTTATATTCCAAACAAAAATATAAAATCACAAAATTGTGATTTTACAGTGCTAATAAGAATATTTTAGCAACTTTTAAATTCATTGACAAATTGCTAAAATATGTGTATGTGTATGTATAATAGGAGATTTAAGGTTTACAGAAAATTGACTTAAAACACAAAATAATAAATATAAATTTTATTTTCAACATGGTCTCTATCACGTTCAAGACAGTTTTATAAGTGATGATAGCAATCAGTTAGTCCATCGCTAAATACCAGACAGTCCTGGGAAATTAACCAGATCAGTGCAGTTTTATCTGAAGAAAATTGATGCCCTTTATAGATTTTGTAAGATTAGGAAACAAAAATAAGTCAAAAGGAACTACGTCAAGACAGTAAACTTAATGCCTAATGACTTTCCATCAGAACTTTTACAAAATTCCCTTGTTTGATGAGAGGAATGAGCAGGAGCATTGTTTTGGTGTAGAAGAACTCTCTGGTGAAGTCTTCCAGGGTGTTTTTCTGCTAAAGCTTTGGCTAAATTTCCCAGAACACTCGCACAACAAGCAAATGTTACCATCCTTTGGTCCTCCAGAAAGACAACAAGCAAAATGCCCTGAGCATCTCACAAAACTGTTGCCATCACCTTTGTACTTGATTAATAATCTGGTTTTGTTATGATTATACCACCTCTTGGTAGCTGTTGCTTTGATTGTGCTTTTTTTTTAATCAGAATCATGCTGTTAAAGCCATCTGTTGGTAGAACTCTTTGAAGACATGCTTCAGGATTTTGATCGCACTTGTTTGCAATTTCCATTGAATGCTTTGCTTTTGTCTTCAGTTGATCTGGGCACAACAGTTTTGGCACCTATCAAGTGGAAATTTTGCTCAATTTTAATGTTTAGGTCAGAATTCTGTAAGTTGGACCAGTTAAGATGTCTGTAGTGTTGGCTATCATTTCTGTTGTTAATCATTGGTCCTCTTCATATGGGCAAGAAGAAAATTAATTTTTTTCTTACAAATTGTTGTAGATGGTCTGTGATGGTGGGTTTTATCTTCAACACCATCTTGGCCCTTCTTAAAAATGAGTCCACTTGCAAACTGCTGATTTATATAGGACATTAACCTCATAAACTTTCCACAAAGCAGCAATGATTTCATCGTTTTTTCACCCAAGCATCACCATAGATTTGGTGTTTGTTCTTGCTTCCACTTGAGGAGAATTCATGTTGCTCTGATGGGGACTCTTTTCAAACTGATGCTTTACTCTTTTTAGTACCTCACACTGGATCCTGTTAAGATATGTTACAACAAGTTAGTATAAGTTTATTTTGGTGCAAACAAATTTTGAAATTCATGCATAGTCTTTTCATAATATATGTTTTCATGAACTTTTAAAGACCTCTTCTTATGTACATATGTGTGTATAAAATTAGTTTTAGTTAGTTCAACGTGTTATTTAATTAGCTATTGAGTACAATAAAATTTTGTCTATAGAAAATACTCTTGTTCCAATAAATTATTTTGTACTTGATTCTTATGTTAAAAAAAGATAATTAGTATTGTGTCTCATATGAACTTATATTGATATAAGTTGTTTTTATAATTAGTACCAGCATACTGAAATTGATTTATGAATTAAAATTAATCTTTGGTCTCTTTTCTTTAAAAATAATACAAGAAAGATAGAAACAATGAGACTCAGAATGAATGAAGGTAGAAGAGAGAGAGAGTGAGTGAGAAAGAGAGAGTAAGAGAGAAAACAAGTCCTGGTGTGAAAATATACTTGTGTGTTTTATCCAAAGATAAAATAGCTAACTGAGTTGTCCACAATAAAAAAGAATATTATGATTTATTTTATTTTGAAGAAGGAAAATTAATAAATGTTTTATCCAATGCTTCTGTGAATCAAATATACTCCCAGATTATTTAAATGTGCTACATTAAAAATATGTTGCCTTTAAATAAGTGTAGTGATTCATATGTTTCACTGAGAAACATAACCAAATTGGTCAAATATTAGTAAACTGTACTGCTGTCAATAGGTCCAAAGCAGAGTTTGATTATAAAATGATTTTTTATACACCACAGCACATGAACATGTTAATGTGGTTTAACCAACGATTTACTTTTACAAATAATAGGAAATAGAATCGTTGGTCCAATATTCATGATACAAGTTAAAATATAATTTATTTTTAAAAAGGGTTGTGTAAGACATCCTCAGTTAACTTGATTTTTCTTGAGTTCATTGACAAATTGCTAATTTCATCAAATCACTTATATCCATTAATTGTATCTAATTTCACTGTACTAAATTCAGTGTTTGGAAATTATATGATTAGACTTTTTTTCAGAAATTAACTGTGATTCATAATAAAACCAGTATGATTAAATGAAAAATTACTATTTTAAAGTGTTAAGGTTGTTTTAATAACTTTCTGAATAAAGTCTTATTTTATTTAGCATGCACTTTGACCTTTCAGACTGTATTAGTCTGTTTTCACACTGCTATGCAGGCCTACCTGAGGCTGTGTAATTTATAAAGAAAAGAGGTTTAATTGACTCACAGTTCTACATGGCTGCAGAGGCCTCAGGAAACGCAATCATGGCAGAAAGGAAAGGGGAAGCAAGGCATGTCTTACATGGTGACAAAAGAGAGACAGCATGAAGGGGGAAGTGCCACACACTTTCAAACAACCAGATCTTGTGAGAGCTCACTCACTATCATGAGAACAGCAGGAGGACATCCATTCCCATGATTCAATCACCTCCCACCAGGCCCCTCTCCCGACACATGGGGATTTTTACAACCAGAGATGAGATTGGCGGGGGGTGGGGTGGACACAGAGTCAAATAGAATGACCAACCCAGCTGGAATTGCCCATAAAAAAATAGTTTTTAGAAGAATCTTGTGAGGTTTGCATAGATTTTATGTGGGTTTACTCGATTTGGAGAAAAATCTTGCCTACAGATATTTCTACAATAATACCTTCTCTATTTTGGGTTATTTCTGCTGGAGGTACAAGGGACAGTTCCCAAAAGCTTCCTATAGGCCCTCTAGTTTTACTAGTATTAGTGAGAAGATCTGAGGCACACACATAATCTCCTGTGAATGGATTCTCTGGCCTTTTGATCACTGAGCAGCTTAAGTTTGTATAGGAATACACTTATTTTTCCTGTACCACTCTTTTGTAAATTGTCTCTTAATTTTAATCTGGTTAGACTGGGCATTTTCTAAATCAAGTCCTCATTTTATTTTACTTATGATTATTTTCTCAATTTATCTCTCCCCTCATGCATTTTACTATAAGTAGCAAGAAGAAACCAGATGACATCTTCAACACTTTGCATGGAAATCATCTCAGCTAAATATCAACATTCATCATTTAACAGGGGTGTTCAATCTTTTGGCTTCCATGGGCTAAACTGAATGAAGAATCATTGTCTTGCGCCACACATAAAATACACTAACAGTAATTATAGCTGATGAGCTAAAAATATATCACAAAAAGCTCATAATATTTAAGAAAGTTTTACAAATTTGTGTTATAAATTCTACGTTTTCTGCTACTGTGTAACAAGGATCTTTAATCATCCAATTTCCAATCACAAGTTCTCATTTTCTTTTGAACCTTCAAAAGCAACATCTTCAACCCTCATATTCCTCGCATCAGTTTGCTCAAGGATATGTACACTTTTTATTATGCTTCTTAAAGTTCTTCTACTCTCCACTCACTGACCACTTCCAAAGACTCTCACATTTTAAGTTTCTGTTAAGATAGCATCCTACTTCCAGGTACCAAAATCTGTTTTTTCTTACTGTTGTGCAACAAATGACCACACATTTAGCAACTTGCAGCCACTAATTCACTGCCTCACAGTTCTGTAGATGATAAGTTTCTTGGACTTGTCTGGCTTCTCTTAAGAACCACAGAAAGTTAAATTCAAATTGTTGGTTGGACTGGGCTCTTATCTGAAGGCTCTGGGCAATAATTCTTTTCCAAGCTCATTAAGGTTGCAGAAATAATCTACTTTCTTGTTTTTGCAAGTCTGAGGTACCTATTTCTTTGCTGGCTGTCAACTGGGATATGCTTTCTACATATATAGGCTACCTGCATTTCTTCTCATGAGACCTCTGTCTTCAAACCGAAAGTGGTCTCTGGAAATGTTCTTATACTTTCAACCTTTGTGACTTCTTCCGTCATTAGCAAGAGAAAACTCTGCTTTTAAAGGAGTCACATAATTAGACTCAGTGAGGACATCTACTGTCTTCCATATTATGCAACAAAAACACAAGAGTAATACCACAAGGTGAAGTTCATTGGGACTGTCTTAACATTATACCTAATACATCTAACAATTTAGAATTCGTGATTTGAACTATGACCAGGCCTTGAGAAAAATCAAGGTTTTCACTATATTGAACTTAATTTTAAGGACAGCTCAACTTCATGACAGCTATCTATTTGAATAGATTACTGCAAAATTAAATTTATAATTAATTGGTTCACACTCACCAGGCTTCCGTTTCTTCACTACTTTGCCCTACCAAGAAATAAATACTACGACTTTTCTACTTCAATTACCTTGCTCGGCCACAAAACTATTTACAAAAACTAGTCCTTTTAGTTAGAACCTAGGTTATAGCAAATATTTAAAGAGGAAATCATGACAGGCCTTGTCCTTGTCTTAAGATAAAGCTTATTTGTAAACTGGTGTAATTTTGATGTATTATTTGCTACCCCAAACAGAACAGTACTATATATATTAAAAACAAAACAAAACAAAAAACAAAACAAAACAAAACACTTCTCATCTTGTGTGTGTTCTAGCAATATGTTGTAGAAATGGCAGATATTAGTTATATTGAGGTCAGACTACATCCATTAAAGAATTCCTACATTTCTTACAAACTGGTCAAATTCTATTACATTCAGGATCACCTTCCTAGGCCTATGGAAGACTGGGGATAGCATGGGTGAAATCTGTTGTTTTACAATACTGTTTAAATTCTAATTCTTTTTCTTTCTTTCTTTTCTTTTTTTTTTTTTTATGGAGTCTTGCTCTGTCTCCCAGGTTAAAGTGCAGTGGGGCGATCTCAGTTCACTGCAACCTCTGCCCCCTGGGTTCAAGCAATTATCCTGCCTCAGCCTCCTGAGTAGCTGGTATTACAGATGCCCACCACCACGCCCGGCTAATTTTTGTACTTTTAGTAGAGATGGGGTTTCACCACATTTGTCAGGCTGGTCTCAAACTCTTGTCCTCGTGATCTGCCGGCCTCAGCTTCCCAAAGTGCTGGGATTACAGGCGTCAGCCACTATACCCTGCCTAATTTTTCTTTTTGTTGTGTGTCACAGCAAAATTAACTCTTCTTAGTTTATTCATTAAATTGAGGGTTAATCGTAGAATGTCAAACATGCAATATATTTAAATGATCTTCTTTCTCATTTATAACCAATTTCAAGCATCTTTTTTTATATTATTGAAGAAATTAAGAACTCTGGCAGGGAATGAAATATTCATGCTATGGTTGATATTTCTTTGTACATTTCTGTTTCTTATATCCTGATTCATGATTCTAATTAATAAATGGTATGATGGGCTATTTTCTGTGAATGAATTAGGGGAAAATTTTTCCTAGAAAGCAACTTTGCAACATGGTCAGAATATTGGAGGACACCCTGGGAAAGACACACTGTCTTAGTTTGTTTTCTGTTGCTTATGACAGAATATCTGACACCTAATTTATAAGGAAAATGGATTTATTTATTACAGTATGGAGGCTGGGAATTCTAAGGTTAAAAAGCTATATTCTAATGTGAGGCTCTTCTTGCTGGTGGGAACTGTCTGCAGAGTACCTAGGTGCCCCAGAGCATCACATAGTGAAGGGACTGAGCATTTTAGCTCAGGTCGGTCTTCTTATTCCTATAAAGCCACGACTCCCACTCCTATGATAACCCATTTATCTATTATTGGATTAATCCACTCACAAGGGTGGAGACCTCATGAACTAATAACCTCTTAAAGGCCTCATCTCTCAACATTGCCATGTTGTATTTCAATTTCAACATGAGCTATAGAAAGGACAAATATTCAAACTATACTACACCCTGAGAAATTGACACATCTTTTCACTTCTTGTTTTAGACACCAGCCTTAGAGTTAACATCTAGAGTGAAAACATACATACACACACGTAGATACCCACACAAACTCATACAACATATATCTCCTCATCACATTGAAATTTAAAAGCTAGAATAAAATGCCCAGAAAAAAGGATAAAACACAAAATATGAAGACCTGCATTCAAGTAGATTAAGAGACAAATTTTTTATTATTTGTGTTTTGCAAAGGAAAGAATAAAATGAAATATATTTCATAATACTACAAAAAAAAAAAAACAAAGTTTTAAAATCTGTAACGAAACAAAGACTGAATTGCTCAGAAGCAATTCAAAAATGGACATACTTTTTAAATATCACATGGAAATGTTAGAAATGTTGAAAATAGTAGAAATTGATAGGGTCTAGTCTCCTGTGAAATTGAGCAATGCATATTCCCCAGCTTACAGAGAAGAATAAAATAGATCAATGCCAGTCAGAACCTAAAGCCTGAAGTGCTAACAGGCTAGGAGAATAAACAAATATATTATGCTGTTGCTATGTGAACAAACTCCTCTTGAGTGTGACAGAGTTTTTAACAAAAAATTCCACTAGAAGTACCAATGTATGAATAACTGTAGTCTTCACAGTAAAAGAAGATTATTAAATACTGTTATTCACTTGAAGTACTTTCTTTTCAATTTGTATTTTATAAGGGTTGCTACTTAAAGGCTTGTGACCTCTCAATTATAGTCAAGAAACTCAGCCACTTTGGGAAGTTAGTGGGTAATTTTCTTACATAAAATGGAAATGTCAAAGTCAGAATACTTATTAGACGAGTAATTCATGCAAACTACTCTTTAGATAATACGTTTTCTTTCTCACAAGAGTAATAATATAACTCAGAAATGTTCTTTATCAGAATTTCTTCAAAAGACACAATTAAAAAAATGGAAATACTAGTCACTAGGTGTGATATAAGATTTATAAAACACAAAACTGATAGACTGGTGTTTAATATGTATGTGTGTGTATGTATATGTATGTGCATATGTGTGTATATGTATATGTGTACATATGTATGCATGTGTATGTGTGTGTATCTATATATAAAGATTTTTTATAAATCAAGAAAGACAGGTAAACTAAAACCGGATAAGATACTTGAAGAGATACTGGGCCAAAAATATGAAAAAATAGGCCGGGTGCGGTGGCTCAAGCCTGTAATCCCAGCACTTTGGGAGGCCAAGACGGGCGGATCACGAGGTCAGGAGATCGAGACCATCCTGGCTAACATGGTGAAACCCCGTCTCTACTAAAATACAAAAAACTAGCCGGGCGACGTGGCGGGCGCCTTTAGTCCCAGCTACTTGGGAGGCTGAGGCAGGAGAATGGCGTGAACCTGGGAGGCGGAGCTTGCAGTGAGCTGAGATCCGGCCACTGCACTCCAGCCTGGGTGGCAGAGCGAGACTCCGTCTCAAAAAAAAAAAAAAAAAAAAAAAAAAAAAAAAAAAAAAAAAAAAAGAAAAAATAATCAACTACATTAACAGTCATGTAAATGCACAGTCATAAAAAACAAGACATTGCTACTGACTCAATTGAATTATTATAAGGCAAAGACTGGCAATGCTAAGTGTGTGTTTGTGAAGGTCTATAGGTCTTTCATGTACTATCAATGGGAGTCAAAATCTACCACTAGCTAAAATTCCTAATAATTTTCTAGTAATGTAAAACATGAGTAAATTACTCATGGAAATGTGTGTAAGTATTCATCAAAAGTTATGAATAATAGTTTTATCCCACCATTATTCATAATTTAAAAAACAAATGTTCATCAACATTAAAATGGATACATAATGGTATAGAATCCTACACATCAAAGAAAACCAACTAACTAGAGATGTAAACAACATAAATGATTTTAGTCAACATAATGCCTAGCCAATAAAGTCAAATTCAAATGAATAGACTTTCTACAATTTATTTATATAAACTTCGAAAGCAGGCAAAATATATATATGGAACTAGAAGTCGTCAAAAGGTTGTCTTGGAGAAAATGTAAGGGTGATCACTGTAAAAAGTTAAGAGGGAGGCTTCTGGGATGAAGGTAATATTATAATTCATGACCTGGATGAAGTTTACTTAGGTTCATTTTACATTAATGCATTGAAATGCATGCTTATGATATTTGCACTTTTGTGTATGCAGGTTTTAATATTTTAAAATATTATTGATTAGAAATATGTTCAAAGTAGGGCCGAGTGCAGTGGCTCACACCTGTAATCCGAGCACTTTGGGAGGCCGAGGCAGGCAGATCACGAGGTCAGGAGATCAAGACCATCCTGGTTAACACGGTGAAACCCTGTCTCTATTAAAATACAAAAAAATTAGCCGGGCATGGTGGTGGGCGCTTGTATTCCCAGCTACTCAGGAGGTTGAAGCAGGAGAATGGCGTGAACCTGGGAGATGGAGTTTGCAGTGAGCTGAGATCGCGCCACTGCACTCCAGTCTGGGCAACAAAGTCAGACTCTGTCTCAAAANGCACTTTTGTGTATGCAGGTTTTAATATTTTAAAATATTATTGATTAGAAATATGTTCAAAGTAGGGCCGAGTGCAGTGGCTCACACCTGTAATCCGAGCACTTTGGGAGGCCGAGGCAGGCAGATCACGAGGTCAGGAGATCAAGACCATCCTGGTTAACACGGTGAAACCCTGTCTCTATTAAAAATACAAAAAAATTAGCCGGGCATGGTGGTGGGCGCTTGTATTCCCAGCTACTCAGGAGGTTGAAGCAGGAGAATGGCGTGAACCTGGGAGATGGAGTTTGCAGTGAGCTGAGATCGCGCCACTGCACTCCAGTCTGGGCAACAAAGTCAGACTCTGTCTTAAAAAAAAAAAAAAAAAAAAAAAAGGAAAGAAAGAAATACGTTCAAAGTATGCTAATAGAATTCATAGTTACTTTTTAAATTTTCTCCTTGAAAAAAAATACAACCAATTATCCTCAAGAATATAATATGCCATAGATATTGCATATCCTACAAGCAAAGAAATGGGCACTAGAAATGTCCTTTAAATACTATCTAGAATATTCACTGAGATTTGCCTATGAAGTAATTACTAGGCTATATATAAGTCAAAACACTAATGCAGGCTTCCGAACTTTATTTTTTTTCTTAGGTTAACCAACACATGTAGCGAGAAGAGACAAAAATTTAGTACCTTTTAAATATTAGCTTGATATTTAAATTAGCTTGACACTTAAATATTAGTGTTGCTATTCCAGTAAAAATTAGTCATGATTGTAATTTTGTTTGTTAGTGAGTTTATATTTTGTGAGACTGTGTAGCATAATATTTGAAAACATGAGGTTTTCAGATAGAGATGTACACTGTACTCGAGCCTTAGTGCTCGCTCTTAACAGTTATTTGCCTTCACCACCCTGTTTCTCATGTCTTTATTGGCAAAGAGCTGACTGTCATACTACTAATCTCATATGTTTCTCATGCAAGTAATGTAATTATGAAAATAAAGCACATCTCATCTCAAGATGCGTGGCACATTGAAAATGATCATAAATATAATTGCATTAATTTACAAATAATAATGTATCATTCATAATAAAATAGGAAATAAAACCACTAAATAGAATTATCAGTGGAAATCTACTTATTTCAAAATTGTACTATGCTAGGTACAACTAGTTTCTACTTCTCTCTGAGTCGCTCAGATAGTTCATAGTTCAGATTCTACTTTTATATTTCATTGTATTAAATTCCCTTTTGCTTAATGAAACATGAAGTGCAGCTGAAACCTAAATTATAAAGTAATCAGTAACAGACATAATTGCAAATAGCCAACCCTAGAAGAATGGGATTTTGAGGTTGGCTATGTAATCTCCTCTAGGTTTTAAAGGCAAAAGAATTAAATTTAACATCTTTAACATTAGAGAATGAAACCAAAGTAGTCTAAGGTGCACAGTGGCAAAACTGTCATTTAAATAATCACCTGTAGTGACCTGGAATAAAATGCCTACTGGCGTCATAACTATGGAGGAACAAATATTGACCAACATAGCATTTGTTCTGGGCACACAAAAGACAGAGGTTATAGAGTGAGGGGGATAAATGCTTCTCACAATACTGAAAAATTGAAGAAAGAAAACAACATTTTCAGTTCCCTGTTCAAGAAATATCTAAAGAGTCCATAAGTTTTTATCATCAAAAGTCATACAAAGACTTTGTGACGGGTGGATATGAATTATGATGTCGATTGAACTGACAGACTTCCAGATTTCTTCTGTCAAAGTTATTCATTAGGAATATTGGAACCTGATAGCATAATGACATTCAGAAGTATTTAGATAATCTTGAGAAGCAAAAGTTCGAAATTCATTGAGCTTTTCTAGTCAGCAGAGGTGGTTACTCTTTCACTGTCTGATGAAATCTGACTTGCATTAATTGGAAATCCATTCAGACCTCAATTTAAGTAGCTATCTTTTAAGGGACTGTCAATTTGCTTCATCTTTACCATTCCTGAATGGGTCTTGATCTGTAATCCTGTTAACATCCCAGGCTATCCCAGGGTGTCAGTTAAGAAGTTGAACTTGGGATGGCAAAAGTATTGCAAGGTTTTTAAATCTATACCTTCAAAACCATGGGTAATTTGTGAGTTTGCTAAACTAAGAAGAAGGAAGGAAAAATATGCTGAATTCAAAGTATTTTATCTAGCAGTTAGGAATTTTCTCTTTGTCTCTTTCTCGCTTTCTCTCTCTGTCACATGTCTGAAGTAGACTCAATAGTTTTATACTCAGCATGTGATTAAACACTAGAAATTTCTGGTTATAGTCAAGAACTGTTCTGTTCAGTACAGTATTCATTCATTAGCCAAATATGACTGCCAAACAATTGAAATGTGATTACTCTAAATCAAGATGTGTTTTAAGTGTAAAATATACACCATATTTTGAAGGCTTAATACAAAATAAAAGTAAAATATCATTAGTGCATTTTGTATTAATTACATGTTAAAGTGATATTTTAGATATATTAGATTAAATAAAATATATTATTAAAATATTTTGCATTTTAGTATGACTAAAATAATTGTAAGACACATATGAATTTAACACTATATTTGTATTCAATACAATATTTTTAGAAGAAAGGATCTGAAGACTTTAAAAGATTGGGGTATTCAAGTGGACTTACGTGTTTTTGGTTTACCCATGTTTTAACTATGTCTCCCTAGCAGGCCTGGAAGCCACTTCCTTAACCAGTACTTGAACAATTCATTAGTGAAGAAAGAGCTAATATCCTTGGAAAAAGTTCAAATGATACATTATGGAATCCCTTAGTAAAGATGGGGAATTGTAGCTATTGAGTTCTCAATGGGAATGATAGAATGAACCCAGTTTTACTAATCATTGACCAGTGCTTACAGTTATGACTATAGAGGACAGCAAGACAGAGTGGAGATTACTGTGGCATGAAGCTATTGGGCTGCCCTTCAGGATGCAGCACTTGTTCTAAATTAGTCACCGACAAATCATTCTCTTCCTCCCATATCCACAATGGAGAGGTCAGGTAACCAAAGAATAGATGTAAGAGAGGCACACAAACTGTGGGTGTTGTTTATGGGTCTTAGTATTTAATGCAAAAATGATTTCAGCAGGAGTGACCAAGACAGTCTCGACATTTCCTCAGTTAGACTAAACTTGAGAAAGTCATCTTCCTGACTCTAGGCCCTGAACTCAATTTCCTTAAAGCATTTAGTTTGGAAAATACATAAGTTGTAATCTTTACTCCACAGCTTTGAAATGTAAATCTTTTTTAGGAGCCTTTACTACTCTTTCTCAAGGACCTAGGAGTCATCATTTTGAACTGTAACCATTGAGGAAGATAGGATCTCTATCTTCTGTTTTCTGTGGGAGCTTAAGAATGGGTTCCTTTGCTTCAAGTTGTGAAACTGCTTCCTGTCATTAAGATACCAGAAAATTCACTTTTCCTTTAAGTCAAGCCAGTCAGTAAGCACAGATGGCCAGTAAGCCACTCACCTCAGCTTCTAAAACTTTCATCTTTTTTTTTTTTTTTAGTGAAGCTGAGCTTAGACTAAATTCTGGCCTCTCTCCCTTATTGGGATACTTTTGAATAATGTGTTTTTTGTTTGTTTGTTTTTTTGCCTGTTTAACTTAGTCCTCTGTGATTTTTGCTTTGACAAAAAAATTTTACAATGCTTCCACTGTTCCAGAAGCCTACGTTGACTTTCAGCCATTATATACTCATCATATTATGGGACCAGTAGGCAAAAAAAAGAGAAATGCAGTGGAGACTGAGATGTTATTTTTCTTACCCAAATTTGTTACCTTGTGAATGTAAGCACAATTATGCCAGGAACTTGTGATGTATTCCATTGTACCTCACAGTATTGCTAGTCTAGCCATAAAGTTAATGCAAGACCATAGAAACCCAATGTAAGCAGGGTGACTGAAGACTGTTTATCCCTAAATAAAGATTTGAGTCATGCTACAACATATCAAACAGTGACTACCTAAGATGCATTTTGGTATTTAACTCAGAACATCTGAGGACAACAGAACATGCAAATAAGAAAAATGAATATGGAAAAAAGTAATGAAAGATAGTTGTTGCTAATTTTATGTACAGTCCAGTGACAATATACGGAAATAAGAGCAATATTAACTACCAATATTTTCTCCTTTGCTTTGTGGATATTAGGTGCACATTCATCTCTTTTTTCTACAGTTATTTTTTAGTTAAGTGTTGCCTTTGAGAGGAATTCAAAGGAGAAAGAAAAAGAGAAATTACATGTTTTCTTTCCTGTTTCTTGCCCTGGCAAGAGCTGTGGCGGGGATTTGTAGTTGACAGCAATCTCCAGGTGCCTTGGTGTTGAGTTCAGTGGATGCAGTGGGATTACAGACTTGAGCATATTATGGGCTACAGCAGCAGCAGCAAGAATTTGAACCCCTCACTCAGCATAGCAGTGTGAGATTGTAGATGCTTGTTAACACAATTTTCATTTGGCTTGATGAGTCCTGCTGTGATATGTTTCTATAGCCAACATGTCTGCTATAATAAATATATATTATATATCTAGAATGAATATAATGCAATGAGTGCTAATGTATTTGGAAGTGAGAATAATTCCTATAATATTCAAATTGTATGGACATATAAAACTGATAAAAGCTCCATATTTTGTTATTTAAGTCTATCATATGTATTTTTGTTTCTTTTTGAGACTGGGTCTTGCCCGGTCAACCAGGCTAAAGTGTAATGTCACAATCAGGGGTCACTGCAGCCTCAACCTCGTGGGCTCAAGCAGTCCTTCTGTCTAAGCCTCCCAAATTGCTGGGATTATAGACATGAGCTTCCAAGCGCAGCCTATGATATTTATCTATAAAAAGCAGAAATGGAAAACAAATGTAAACAATCTCACAGAGAATTATAAGCCTATTTCACAAATAGATATTTTAATTTCATAAATAAAATACTACCAAACACAGCAACAGATCAGTAATAAAATCTGATAATATAATTTATGGCAAAAATGTAGTCATGCCTAAACAACTGAAAAGTCTACAATATTTAATATAACTAATTATATTAAATAACTTGAGACATCTTATTAGATTAAGGGGATTGCTAAATTGCTCTTTTGGGAGTAAAATAATATTATTTGGGGGAAATGGTGATTTAATCACTTGGGAGAAAAGACGATACCTCAAAAGATTCGGTGTGTATAGAACTAAAAGAAAATATGAGCAAGTGTAAGAAAAATATAAGTATAAAAAAGAGACACATTTTATAATGCTCTGAAGGAAGTGTGTGTGGGAATTCAATTTACACAGCACAATGGAAAGATTACTTGAGTCGTAGAAGATCATTACATAGATCCTCCTCAGGAATTCTCCAAATCTCTTGACTCTGAAACACTGTGGAATAGCCTGAGGTTCAAGCAAATTCTATCTTGTATTTCTGGATCAAATTTATATCTAGGCTATATATTTCTGTACACATCTCATGATGTGTCAGTTGAATTATCATTAGGTACATTTACCAGTTGCATATAAAATTCAATCAAAACCCTTGCACTCTGTGGGAGTAGAAGAGTTCTGATGCTAAATTGATTTGGGCCATCCTTTAAACACACTGAATCTAAGGAAGTTTTTAGATTACTCTTTTAGATTGGTATAATTGTCCTGGGGTTGAAGTTCTTGTGTGGACGCATGTTATGTATATCATATGGGTATAAGTGTGTATGGACTGTGCCTTGTTACACAGTGTTTGGTTTGAACAAAAACCAAGAATGCTAAATATACGAGGAATTGCAAAAAAAAATGGGATTCAAATACGTGTCTAAATATATATTTTCAATAATCTACTAGATGCATTGTTACACAGTGTTTGATTTAAACAAAAACCAAGAATGCTATATATAGGAGGAATTGCAAAAAAAGGGATTCAAATATGTGTCTAAATATATATTTTCAACAATCTACTGGAAATAAAAATGAAATTCAAATCAGATATGCTTAGGCTGATCTAGATACCCCACCTGCTTCAGGTACCAAGACAAAATCCACTGAAGACCAGCCTCCCACGGTGCGATTGGTGATCATACAAACACTGCTTCTTCTTTAGAGGTTGCAATATATCAGAAACAAGCAATATTCTTAGAAAGTGCAGTGACAAGGAATGGGGATAAGTTTTAAATTGTGGTTCAACATGCAATAGTAGAGAAGTTTCACACCTGGAGGCAAAACAGAAGAAAGAGATTGATAGAGTTTCTGAGACTGCCATTAGTAGTTAAATGTTGTCTCAAGGTTGCCAATGCCTCGCAGTTGTGGATATTTGCTGGTAAAAATCAAATGAATGTTCTCTACTATGAAAAGACATAAGTCAATATTTTGACCATGAACGAACACTTAGGAGAAAAGGCACCTGGATGTGTGTTAGGTTAGACATATTTTTCAACAAATAACACATTTTTTAAAGCACAGTGTTAAGGCATAATCACCATGAATAATTGAATACTGGAACAATTTGTATCGTATTTCATAACAGAAGCTCAGCTTTTCTGAGAGTCTCCTTTATTGTTAATGAAATTACTTTAGTATTAAGGAAAGTCCTATTGTAGTGAACAAATGGACTCCCTAATACCTCAAGCATGAAAGAAGAATATTTCATTAGAGAGCTTAAAAAGAAAGTAGCTGGCTTGTGAAGAGAAGAAAGTAAGCATTAAGACTCAGAAGTGAGATAAAATGGATGTATTCTAGGTTCTAAAAGACAACTAGTATGTCTAAAGCTCAGTGAGGAAGAGGAAGCGTAGTAGGAAAGGGTTGTAAAGATAGAGGCCTGTGTACCACTGGCTTTAGGCTTTAGACATTGTTTGGAAATGACAGGAAGCAACTGAAGGATTTAAGAAATGTAGCTGAAATCTTCAGTCCATGAAGGTGAGTGTGAGGAATCAGGAGCTCAACAGATGAACGTATTGGCAATGAGAAAACTGCAAAGCCAGCGGTATCAGTCTCCAAGAAGCTGATAGGTTTGGCAAGAGAAGAGACTGGAACTCAAAAAATCCACACATTCAGTTGGTTTAAGGGCACAATTTATTGTTGAAAAGACTACAGGCAAAAAAACAAAAAACAAAAAACAACTATGCCTTCAAGGGGCAATCAGTTTTAAATTAAGATAAAGACATAAAGTCATCAGGAAGTTTGCAGAGAACAAAGTAGAAGGAGGAATTGAGCATTAGATCAAATCATAGGACATGCAGAAAACAGGGAGATAAGATTTGGATGAAGTCGCTGTGACACAGACTAGTGGGAGACATAATGGAATGTTGATCAACCAAAATGGAAACAGACTGATTGTTGTAGACATACCATTGTAGTTCCCCCTGAGGAGAAAGATACCTAATTCCTGTAGTTAATACCACATATGGGTTGGAGCAGCAGTGCAGATGAAAGGTAATATTTTGTCAACTTAAAAAAATGTGATTTATTTCGAGGCCAGCCTGACCAACATGAAGAAACCCCGTCTCTACTGAAAAATATAAAATTAGCTGGGTGTAGTGGTGTATGCCTGTCATCCTAGCTACTCAGGAGGCTGAGGCGGGAGAATTGCTTGAAACCAGGAAGCAGAGGTTGTGGTGAGCCGAGATCGTGCCATTGCACTCCAGCCTGGGCAACATGAGGGAAATTCTGTCTAAAAAAAAAAAAAAAAAAAAGTGATTAATTAATTTCGAAAATGAAACGAAACTTTTTTTTTTTTTAAATAAAGTATTACATGCTGCAAAATGGCCATTCCATAAACTGAGAAGCACAACCTTCTGCTAAGACCAAAGGCAGGCACTTTGATGGAGGAGGGTTTCAGGTAGGAGTTTATGCTGAATGAGTTGGCTAAATATATATATTTAATAGATGGTAGGAGGAGCTATGAATATACATGAAGGTGGTCCTGACACATGTGTATTGAACAAACACACATGTAACATATACGCCATGTTCACTTTGGGGTAGAGACCTAACATTTAAATATACTGCAATTAGGCCCTGTATCTCCAAAGACCTTGTCAGGACAAGAAGACGTGCAAGTTTTCAGTCTCTGTAAACCAGGTAGAACCAGTCCCTGGTTAGTGATTTTCTTATCAGAAGAAGGTTACTGAAATCAGTCTCTTGTCCAATCAAAGTTGTAGTTCCGGCTGGTGGAACAGGATGTCAGTTAGTCAGTGTCTATGAGCTGGATGAGTTGTAATTGTTTTAATATTGCTTATCTTGTGGCCAGTACTTGTTTAAGGGCTAGAAAAAAAGAAAACTTCCTGTGATTATTAGAATATACTTTGTTCGTTAAGTGTAGAGGTACGTGACTTAATCCTTGCTTGGCAGAGGCTTAGGTCCTGTTTATTTGGTATCTCATTGCCAGAGAGTCTGTTCTGTCAGTCTTAGGATCTCTATTTTAACATTAATACTGGTCAGTTGTGCCTAAACTATAAAAGGCAGGGGTATAACTAGGCGGATCTGACCTCTCATCTCATCATGGCTGGAAGTCAGGTTTAAGAGTTTGTCTGGGGTCCCGTTGGCCAAGAGGGTGTCTGTTCAGTTGTCGGGGCAGATGCTTAGGATTTTATTTTTAGTTTTACATACATGTATATAAATATAAATATATATTTATAATTGTGTGTGTGTGTATATATATATTTGCATGCTCCTAACCTATTACACTATCTAAAAATTACATTATCTCCATCAAAAAGTAAAAAAAAAAAAAATTAAACTTACAACTCAGGTAAAATAGCAATTAATAGAATCTTTCCCCAAAATGCCATAGGGATGTCATGCAATAACTCCATCTTTTCCTCTCATTCCACTGGTTGCCATGATATATCATCATCACTTTGGCCTTAGGAGGTAGCCAATATAAAAATGAAAAACATTCACTCCTCTGTAACAAAAATGCTCGTTATATTTGTGTAATATAGGTCACCCAAACTAAAATAAAATGTCTTTAATATCATTACCTAAACTAAGATAAAACATTTTTTTAAATTCTGTAATTTTTTACCTAAATTTCAGAGAGGTAGGGTGATGAGTCAGCCATGACCTCCTCATTACTCCTTTTTCCATCCTTTATACAGATATGAAATAAATTCTTATGTAAAGAGATGTTGAAATGCTCCAGGGAAACTGGCGCAAGATCCTTATGTTCAGGGAAGTGAACAAAATGTGGATCTACTTGAATCTTGCTGCCATTTTGTACCCTTCAAATAATTTTAAAAATCTATTTTCTGATCTATTTCACTTTGATTTTGTTATAATTATCAAATTTAGTTAGAATTTTATGAATAATGCTTTTGTTTAACCAAGTAAACTCCAAATAAAGGCAGTGTATCTCTGCTAAATAAGCCTCTCAAAAGCATATTATCCTTGAGCCATTGTTTCCTAAAAGCACTGAATAAAAATTTAACCAATTTAACAAATGCCTCTGAAATTGAAATAAATTACTTCTGATATGGAATTCTAAAAATAGCTTAATTGTCTTTCTTGACATGGCATCAAAGTAATCCACATGTATCCTCATAAATAAATTGTGCAATTTAAACAGAATGATTATAGCAAAACAAATTTCTATTGGGAGCTGCAGCAACATCAGAGTAGGAAAAGAAATGCTTAGTTATATCAATCATAAAGCAATGCCCACAGACACAATTACACTCACAACTGTTGCATCATATTTAAGGAAGCTTCACTTTAGTTGTGAACGAAATAGAAGCTAAGGTTAAAATTTGTCTCAATTCATGCTATGAACTTAATCTTCTCTCCTCTTATTGTAAACACTCTCTGAATTTAGAAATGAGATATTGATTTATGTTCAATCAAGGATTATCACTTTAATTAAAGTGCCTTAATTAATGGAATTAATTGGAAATTTTATGGTCTACCAGAAATCCCCAATGTTTCAAATCGTGAGCTGCCAAAATTTAATAGAAACATTTTTTTTTTGCTGGAGGCCCTGCCATCCGAGGATTCCTTTAGTACTTTAGGATGCATATCTGTCCAAAGCTAGTCTATGAAAGTAAGTAAGAAAAGACTCCACTGTGGGCTTAGATTCTCTCCTCAGAGTGCTTTCTTTTTTACTCTATCATCAATTTCTGTATTGAAACTAGAAGTATTCAGAGGTCCCTTATGTGTTAGTATGTAAGTAAAACTAAATGATCAACCACATCATAACATCTATTTGTAATAATAGCTTTAGGAAATTTTATGCATTTAACAGGTTAAGGCAGATCTTTGTCAGATTTTAAAGAATAATTTTTTCATTATATCTCTTTTCAGAAATTTCTAAAATACATGATTAGTACATAAAGAAATGTGAGTAATGTTATATTGTCATTGCTCTATTGCTAAGGTATGTCCTGTTTGTGAAGAGGTTTTTAAATCATTTGTTATCTCACTAATGATTATTTACAACAATGTGTTTTGTACATATCTTTTAAACCTATGTATATATTCCCATCTACATAGGTACTAATAGTATCATCCTTGCTTCCTATTATGAGTTCCCGAATCATTGACTGTTTCCGAAAAATCTGCTCTATTTGAAAACCGCTAGCTCCATTTGAAAAAGACACTTTACACTATGCTCTCCACGTATTTCTGACACGTGTCAACTTCTTTGTGACTACTCTTCTTAAATGAAGACTTTTATTCCTGAGTCAAATGCTCCATATTTTCTAATTCTGCATCATTCCTAGTGATTTTACACTGTTAAATATACACGGTAAATCATCCGATATCCTGGACTCTGCTTTTTGAGCTCATCATTATTGTGATTACTCTCTGATTACTATATTCTGTCATTAAGTTTTTCCTTCTTCTACAAACCACTGACTTAACTCATTTTTTCTAAACTACTTGACTTCACTTTTTTTGGTCACTATTCATCAGCCTTCCTGTGTTCAGCACTCTTCTTGTCCAGACTTGATTCACTGCCTATCGCAAGACTCACTCATCAGTCAGTGCCCTCAAATGACCTGTGCATCTTTCATTCTCTTTCCCCACATTGAAAAAAAAATGGATTAGTCACAACAAATGCCTCTCTATTCTGTATTTGAATTTATATTGGTTAGGAAAGCTAACACAAGTGAAGACACTGTTTCCTCTTTTATTTCAGGAGAAATTCTATTACTTTGTTTGCCATTTTCCAATTCATGATATTAAATTATTATACAAGCTTTTCTATCCCCTTACTTCCCATTCTCTATCCACTGCATGCATCTCAGGAGATACCATCTTCTCTAAGAAAAAAGATGAGCCTAGTTGTGCCCTCGTTTGTCTTCCCACGCCCAGACTACTGGATTAGTTTCCTTTTCCTGCTGCCGCAAATTACCAAATACATAATGGCTTCAAGAATCATAAATTTATTGTTTTACAGTTTTGGACATCAGAATTTCAACAGTGGGTCTAAATGGAATAAAATTAAAATGTCAGCAGGACTTCATTCTTTCTGAGACTCTAGAGAAAAATCTGTTTCTTGTCTCTTTCAGTTTCTAGAGGCTACTGCATCTCTTGGTTTAAGGGCCCCTTTTAGCAAGGGGATCACTCTTACCTCTGCTTCCATCTTCATGTGTTCTTCTCTTACTTGGATTCTCCTGGCTCCCTGCAAGGACCATTGTGATCACATCTGTACCTGTCTAAATAATGAAGGGTAATCTCCCATCTCAGAATCCTTAATTTGCTCACATCTGCAAAGTTCCTTTTGCCATCTAAGGTAATGCATTCACAGGTTTGAGGAATTAGAACATGAGCACCACTGAGGGGTGGGAAGGCATTATTCAGCCTACCTTATCTACAAGACAACATGCATGTTTACCATCTCTCTTTCTTCCCTTCTATTATAATAGGGGGAAAAAATTGTCCCTTTACCTATCAGAAAACAGTCACCCCACTTCCACTCTCTACTTTGGATCGCATTTCCTCCAAATTTCAGAAGGACATTGCTCCTTAATTTTCTCTTATTTTCCTTGCAACAGCCGTCACTATTTAACACAGAATTAGTTCATCAGTTACCAAATTTAATATAAAAAATCCTTCCTTGACAAAACAGAAAACTTCAAAACAAAACTCTCTTGACCACACATCCCATTAGATACTGCCCCTATCATCTACTCTCTTTTCGAGCATTGTGTGTTCATGCTATTGTGCTTTTTTACTTCCCTTTCATTCAACTTTCCTCAAACTGACATATGTGCCCAACTTTTCTACTGATGTTATTTATGTTACAATCAAGAAAACCCACCATTTGTTTAGTGATATAAATGGAAATAAATTACATTATCTTGTCTTATTTAGCCAAGTAGGACAAAATCAGCTTTCTTTGATTTTAAGAGCACTTCCTACTTGTTTTCATGTGAACTCACTGTCCCCCCACCTTAATTTTGTTTTCCAGCTCCCTACTTTTCCACTTGATCCTATCAGCATTCTCCAGTGTTTTCTCCTTGACTCTATCCTATATCTGCATCATTTCCCTAACAATATTATCAGGACCCAAGGGTGAGGACTTTCCAGTTGTAATGTCTATCTTAACCACAGGTATTTTTATATGAGTCCTCCAGATTTTGATATCAAACTTCTTGACATCTCTATTTGCCTGTCATCTATGTACAAAACAATACAAAGATCTATAGAGACATACTTGCAAAGGTTTCAACTCTACTACCTTTATTATTTTTGTCAACACAAACAAAATTTGCCTCCCAGGCAGTTAATTTGCATCTTATCTGGCTTCCTTTCTTCTACTCTCCACCCTGCCTTCATACCAATCAATCACTTCTATCAGTGGTCAGCAGAGTGATCCTTTTAAAGTTTGAGTTATGGCATGTTCCTTCTCCACTCAAAATTATTTGATGTCTTTATATGCCAGAGCAGACTTAAAATTTCTACACAGTCTATAAAACCAGACCATACATTCGCTGGTGTCGCATCTCATCTGTTACTGAACCTATCACCACCAGAGGTTTAATGCATGTCTCTTGGCCTCCTAGCTTTTGCTTGAACACCCCAGTCTTCCACTTGCTATTTATCTGCCTGAAATGTTATTCCCCCAGTGCTATAGTTTGAATGTTTTTATCCCCTCCAAAATTCGTGTTGAAACATAATTGCCAAAGAGATAATGTTAAAACGTGGGGCCCTTAACAGGTGGTTACATCATGAGAAATCTTCCCTTCTGAATGGTATTAAGGCTCATATAAAAAAGGCTTCCAAAATTTTGGGGCCCTTTCCCTTACGACCGTGTAAGAACATAATACTCAACATGCTACTACGGAAACAGAGACCAGGTTTTCTCAAGGCACCGAACTTGCCAGTGACTTAAACTTGGATTTCCCATTCTCCCAATCTATAAGAAATAAATGTTTAAAAAAATAAAATAAATATACCATTTGGGAGGCCAAGGCTGGTGGATCACCTGAGATCAGGAGTTTTAGACCAGCCTGGCCAACATGGTGAAACCCCATCTCTACTAAAGGTATAAAAATTAGTCAGATGTGGTGGCAGGTGCCTGTAATTCCAGCTATTCGGGAGGCTGAGGCAGGAGAATTGCTTGAACCAGGTAGGTGGAGGCTGCAGTGAGCTGAGATCATGCTATTGCACTCCAGCCTGGGCGACAAGAGCAAAATTCTGTCTGAAAAATAAATAAATAAATAAATACAATATAATAAATAGATAAATAAATAAATAAAGGTAACAGTCTCAGATATCTTATATAGCAGCAAAAATAGAATAAGACACTCAGGTATCAACAAGCCTTGTTCTTTTAATTCCTTATCCCCTCTTTACTTTTTACTCCTTACTCTTTATTACCACTTGCTATATTAGCTGTTTTCCCATTTATTTTGTGATACCTCCTGTAGAATTATGATCAGTGATGATAGAACTTCCTATCCTCAGTGACCTGGCTTAACATATTTGGTGAATGAATAAATGTACTCATATCCCAAATCTCTGGCACCTATTAACTGTTGACATGTTACTTAGCAGGTCTAGGCTTAGTAATCTTACTTCTGAAATTCAAATGAAACTGGACCCTAGTATCATAGAATTCTAAGCAGGATTATGCAAGATAAGCTATATAAACCATTTAGGCCAGTTAACTAATTTTAGCCCCCATGACTTTTTCCTATCATTCTGGTCTCCTATTCCAACTATGCTTAATATTATCCTTCTGTATCATTTGTAATAGAGGGATATATTCTAATATATTCTACTTTCATAAGTGCAGTTCTTCCAAAACCAGTGCATCTGGTTCACTTATCTAGTTTCAGGAAATTTAGTATAATTACTAAGAATAACATACATGGTTTAAACAGTTATCGCTTTTACCTCTCTCATTCACTCACTTTTGCCTTGCTTTACCTATAAAGCCTCTCATATATAGGACTTTATACACAAAACATATAAAAACATTGAAAAGGTACATCCTTATTTCTCTTTTTTTTAGAATTTCATGATAGACGGTAATCAGACACTTCTATTCTACCTTCAAAGTTTAAATTATTTCTCTTAAAATCATCTGTCACCTGAAGCTTCCAAATGTCCAATGTCTTCTTATGTCTTTAAAAGACTGCTTGAAAATGATAGATGAGCAGCAACTAAGATAATTCTTCTTTTATAATGTGCATATTGCACAATTAACCACTTGAGCTGATAGTATTCTCATTTGACAACTAATTTCATTCACAACACTACTATGTACTGTAAAAATTGATTACTTATATCCCAAATTTCTAGGAAAGAAAAAGATATTGTCAAATTAGATTTTTTTCATAACATGGCTCCTATCAAAAGTAAGCAGAGAAACATAACTAAAGATGCATGAAACAGCAAATAGCAATAGTTTATCTGAAGTAAAACATAAAATAAAGCACATAATTAAAATAATGTATACAATTTACTATATGTATCAGGAGAAATAAATTCCGTAAATTCTAAAGTTGATGAAAATTTACTATCTTATTAAATACCCCACTCCATATTCTTAACTCATTTCAACATACAAATTAAAAGGCAATTTCAGTCTTAAAGTATGGTCACTGATACTCTGAGACAAGAATGATATTAATGATTAGTATAACAAGATTTCTGTACTGTCTTAGTCAAATAAGTGTACGACAAAGAGTCCACATAAGGAGTTGATAAAGTTGCTGGTTTTGTATCAAATAAAAGTTGCAATTATTTGTTATCTGTAGTGCCACATTTTATGTCAGTAAATATTTCAGATAGTGTTTACTGCTTCAAGCAAAATAATTTACTTTAAAAATCTTGCATGGTAATATTTCCCAAATGTAAGTCATCCTGCTGAGTTTTTTAAATAGGGTAAAAAAATTGAAGCTTTATGATAACTTTATGTTTCTTTGTTTCACATTAGTGCTGATTCTGGTTTAGAAATCTAGATGCTTCATTAGTACAATAAAAAGAAACTAAGTTTTAATATTCCTATTTGTACCTAAATTTTGCATGAGGTGAGAAGTACATTGACCTCTTGGAATTCAACCCTTGACCCCAGGAAGACTATCAGGTTCTAAGTTTCTAGTTCTTATAATTGCCAATAAATCTGCTTTGTTTGGAAACTTTCTTCTTACAATCCTCTACATTTAAAGCTCTGTGGTTAAGGAAAATCAAACCATGAAGAATTATTAATGAAGTAAGGATCAATATGTACATCCATGAATAAAAAATGTAAAATTGACTAAATCCACATTATTTATGTATTTTTCTGTACTTACATTTTTTAAGCTCGTTTCTAGATCATTGACATTTAGTTGGTGGCAGCCAGTTATGTGAGGTAGGCCTTTTCGTGTAATAATTGAAAGAGAATTTTGGTAGGTTTAGTAAGAGTTTAATGATGTTCTTGCCCCAATAATGGAAATCTACATATGTTACTTGTCATAGCAAAAAAAAAATTTACAGACGTGATTAATTTAAGAAATTTGACATGGAGAGATTATTTGAATGTCTGGACGAGCCCAAATGTAATCACAATAGTTCTTCAAAAAGGGAGGGAGGAGGGTCAGAGTGAAAATATTGAGATTTTTAATGTAATATTTGATGTAATATTTAGTGTTTTTTCAAGGTAAAAAATAAGTATAATGATAGAGATTGAGAAGAGAGCGAGAGAGAGAGAGAGAGAGAGAGACTTGAAAATGCTAAATTTGGCTTTCAATGTGGAGGAAGGGCCCAAGAGCCAAGGAATGCAAGTGATCTCTGGAAGCTAGAAAAGGCAGAGTTGGATTCTGCCCTGTAGTCTCCAGAAAGAACACAGCCCTGTTGGCCAAATTTTTTTTTTTAGGACTTTTGTACTCCAGGATATGAAAAATATTAATTTATATTATTTTAAATCACTATATTTGTGTTAATTTGTCATAGTAGCAATGGAAAACTAATACAGAAAATATGGGTGGATTAAATATGAAATAAATTATAATAGATAAATGTTAGAAAATAACTTCACTTTTAAATTACACTATCTGATTATAGCATAAGTAATTGAATTATTTGCTATAGATAATACTTATATCCCCTCAAAATCATATGTTAAAACCTAATTCTCCCCAAAGTGGTGGTATTTACAGGTAAGGTCTTTGAGAGGTGATAAGATCATAAGGTCAGAGCCCTCATGTACGGAATTAGTGTCTTTATAAAGACTCCAGGAGCTTGACACAGTAGCTCATGCCAATAATACTAGCGTTTTGGGAGGCCAAGGCAGGAGGATCACTTGGGGTCAGGAGTTTAAGGCTGGCCTGGGCAACATAGTGAGACCTTCATCTCTACGCTTTTTTTGTTAATAGCCAGACATAATGGGACACATGTAGTCCACGTTACTCAGGAGACCGAGGCAGGAGCAACACTTGAGCTTGGAGCTTGAGGCTATCACCTAGGAGTTTGAGGGTGTCTCAAGCTATGATCTCACCACTGCACTCCATCCTGGTCCTGGTGACAAAAGCAAGAAAGACATTGTCTCTCTAAAAAAAAAAAAAAAAAAAAGGAAAGAAAGAAAAGAATAGAGAAGTATTACTGATGGTATTTTAATGAAGCAGCAGGAAATGGGACCAGTATCAAGGCTTAGACTTTACCTTTCCAGAAACAATCATATATGAAATTTTCTCTAGATGTGGCGAAGAGAAGAGGTGCCAGATCCTGAAAAGTAGCTTCTATTCACAGAGTAGAATACGTTAAAGTATGTAAAGTATATGTTAAAATGGTTATACAGAGACTTTTATTTCTTAAAATATCTCAAGTCAAAAGGATATTGTAAACAGTATTAAGATGTAGATATATATATATGTTCTGATATACATATGTCTAAATATGTATTTTATATATGTACACATACATATCAGAATAAGTCTCTCAAGTCAGAGAAAAATGGTAAATGTGATTTGTGATATCTTAATCACAATTTCTCTCTCTCTATATATATGCATATATGTGTATATATCAGGAGTATGGATACCATTTTAAAATAATTTTCTGTTAGCTATCTAGAGGATAAAATAAGAAATCATATTCATGATATTGTAGTTTATTAATGAGTAAGGAATTTCATAATAAAATTCTATAGATCTTTTATAGAAACAAATCAAGCAATTTAAAACTTCTTTGCGTATTTCTATAAATAAAACAATTTCTGTAAAGCTACCTTTTGATAATTTAGGACGCGATCATTTGTTTTCAAGGCATTTCTGCTGTTCTGAAAATTTTTGCTATCAGGAACTTTGAGTCAGTTTTGGCTCCAGCTCTTGTGCCTTGGGGTGATAGACTGTGGGTGACCATCCAACTGCATCAGCAACATCTGGAGCCCAAATCTCCACCAAGAAAAAACAGCAGGGAGGACCAGCAGAAATTATGCCAGATGTACTATAATTATCATATTTGTGAAATAAGTTGGTTTCATGTGCTTTATCAGTTTTAACACTTTTTAAATATCTGATAAATTTGGTGCTTCATTTAGGGTCTTTGATAGTATGAAAATCTCTGTGAATTTAGTAATAAAAGATAAAGAATTTTACTATCACTTTCTAGATTTGAAAGGAAAACCTGGTAAATAAATAGCGGATTGTTAGATACAGTTTAACTCAACACATGATCCAGAACCACTGCTAAGACAGACTAATAGCATGGTCTTCTTATTCCTTTGTTTTAAATCAATTATTATTAGGGCCTATGACCAGAACAGGAGGGTAATTTTTATGACAAAGCACAGGAAAGATGATTCAATTTAATTCAATTTTCAAACTATTTAACAGTACTAGGTAAAATAATATAAAAAAGTAAATTAATGTGCCAGAATTCTCACAGAGTCTAGGAGCTAGAAATACTAAAATATACAAGAAAGAGTATAACACACCATGGCAGGCACAGTACACTGCCTGGCCAACATGGATTTACAAACCCCTCTTTTCCCATTGACTTTGTTCCAGGTCAACTTTGCTCACCCAGTAAAACTTAAGGTCTGTAGGGTCCAGCCCCACAGAGTTGGTGGTTTTCTTCCCCTGTGTGTGGAGACAAGAGATTGTAGAAATAAAGACACAAGACAAAGAGATAAAAGACAGCTGGGTCCCAGGGACCACTACCACCAAGACGCGGAGACTGGTAGTGGCCTCGAATGCCAGGCTGCACTGATATTTATTGGATACAAGACAAAGAGGCAGGGTAAGGAGTTTGAACCATCTCCAATGATAGGTAAGGTCACGTGGGTCACATGTTCACTGGACAGGGGGCCCTTCCTTGCCTGGCAGCCAAGGCGAGAGAGAGAGAGAGAGAGCTTACACCATTATTTCTGTATATCAGAGACTTTTATTACTTTCACTAATTTTTCTACTGTTATCTAAAAGGCAGAACCAGGTGTACAGGATGGAACATGAAAATGGACCAGGAGCGTGATCACTGAAGCACAGCATCACAGGGAGACTGATGTCAGGCCCGCCACAAGAGGTGGAGGAGTAGAGTCTTCTCTAAACTCCCCCGGGGAAAGGGAGACTCCCTTTCCTGGTCCACTAAGTAGCGGGTGGTTTTCCTTGGCACTGAAGCTACAGCTAGACCACGGTTCGCTTGGCCACAGGTGTCTTCGCAGATGCTGCGTTACCAGTAGACTAAGGAGCCCTCTGGTGGCCCTGCCCGGGCATAACAGAAGGCTCGCACTCTTCTGGTCACTTCTCACTATGTCCCTTCAGCTCTTATCTCTGTATGGTCTGGTTTTTCCTAGGTTATACATGTAGAGCAAGGAATATTATAATATTAGAATAAGAAGTAATTGCTACAAACTAATGATTAATGATATTCATATATAATCATGTCTACTATCTAGATCTAGTATAACTCTTGTTGTTTGATATATTTTATTATACTGGAGCAGCTCGTGCTCTTGGTCTCTTGCCTCGGCACCTGGATGGCTTGCCGCCCACAAAGGTCAAGTCTCCTGGGATGTTTTTGGTGAATTTTCTAGTTTCTCACAAAAGTGAAAGGCAGAGAGTTTTACCTTCTTACCTTGACCATTTTATTCTACCTAATATTTAGATTTGATGTTAAGGATTGTGATAGCCCTATGGTAACCATAAGGTGATGAATATAGGACAACCGACAGTAAAAAAAAATCCTGTATGATTTTTGTTATGCACAAATAGATGCCAGCATCCACCACCCTCTAGCCTTCTTGGTAAGTGGGTTAATAAATTTCTGCATAGTTTAAGCCCCTATTAATTATGGCTCCTGTTTCTTTCAGCAGACTGGTTTTACTGATGGTAAAGAAAATATAACGATCTTGTGGTCAAAAAGGGACTAAAATAATTTATTTACTTAGTGAGAATTTGTGAATTAATGAAATAATGTGGATATGTGTGTGTGTATTTCAGTAAATTTGTATATATACATGCACACATATACATATATTATATATGTAAATGTCAGTATATGATAAGTATTTTGAGAAAAACTTAATTAGATAAAGATATTGAGGTGTCACTTTACATGAGGATTTTTCGGAGGGCATGACATTAAAGTCACATGGATGAATGATATATTCTGTGCTTTTAAAATTAATTTTATTGTTCACTTTTAATCTATGGATGAGGAAATAAATCATAGCGGAAGGGCTGAACATTTTTCAAGAATAATGGAAGAAAATAGAAAACAGAAAATAGAAAATATGTTAAGAAGCAATATGATCTAAAAGCTATAAAAAAGTGATAACAGAAATGTAGACATAAATATAAATAAGTAAATGTAAATATGACACACGTTCTTTGTTTACACCTGTTTATATTCAGGGATCTTAAATCACATTTTTTGCCTTCCAAAATGATTTATTTGTAATAATCTATTTTTGACTAAAATGATTTAATAATATACATATTATAGAGTCTACGTGTTCCCCTGTCTAGGAGAAAATATATAAATATTATAATTTTTATATTTTTTGAGTATACAATGAAATTATTCTTCATTGAATGTTGCTTTCTTTTTTTTCTTTCTTTTTTTTTTTTTTGAGACCGAGTCTCACTCTGTTGCTATGCTGGAGTGCAGTGGCATGATCTTGGCTCACTGCAACCTCCACCTCCCAGGTTCAAGCAATTCTTCAGCCTTAGCCTCCTGAGTAGGTGGGATTACAGGTGTTCACCACCATGCCTGGCTAATTTTTGTATTTTTAGTAGAGACGGGGTTTCACCATGTTGACCAGGGGGGTCTCGAACTCCTGACCTCAAGTAATCCGCCCACCTCAACCTATCAAAGTGCTGAGATTACAGGTGTGAGCCACCGCATCCGGCCACAAATGTTACCATTCTTGAAAACAGAGCTACATATTACTTATAAGCACTTATTTTAAAAAATCAAATAGATTATTTATCAGTAATTTGACACCTAATAATATAATTATCAAAACAGAACTTTGTAGTGTGCATCATAATTATCCAATATGTTTCATCATGGAGTCCTTTTAAAGGTTGTTCAATAATTTTCCCTATTTGAAGGAATAAATCTGAGATATGAAAATATCATTCACCACAAAGTATGTATTTCTACTCTAGACATGACTTGTTTACTTACTTTTGTTCACTTTTGTTGAATATGCCACTTGATATGTGCATACTGTGGCCTAGGGCTAACCTGTGAACGTCTGAGTTCATTTCTCTAAACTTTTTTTTTTCAGAAACTTTGTGCTCCATGACTGGGGTTCCCATAAGATATTTTTCAATAGGTCACTGCTTAGTGTCACCTTCTCTATATTTCTCCCTTATTCCCAGCAAAGTTTATTACACCTGCTCCTTAGCCTCTTGCATTTTGCTGAAAAACCAGTGAAAGAAATGATTTTTAAGATCTTATATCTATTACATAGAACATATTGCAACTGTATTTCAGATGTTTCTGGAGAAAATGTATGTACCTAAAAAGTGGAAGAAATTTCAGTCAATACAGCAAACCAAATGCAGAATATTTTTTATGGGAAGACATAAATACACTTAAATGTACACTATGTATGCAAAGTAACAGATTTTCTAGAAATAGTGAATAAAGAAATAGCAAATAAAAGTGTTATCTGAACTTCCCTTGACTGAATCCCAGTTGGTGACTATATATTCGCCTACAGTTAGTGATGCATTTCCAATGTAGTGTTCTTGAAAATAAACACTGGGCAGGCCAACAGTAATAAAAGCAAACCATTTTGAGGGCTTATTACAAACCACAAATCGTGTTAAGTGCCCTACCTGGATTATCTCATTGACTCCTCAAAAGCACGCTACTTAGCACATGATATCTGTATTTTCAAAGTGGGAAAACTGAGGTGTATAGAATATAAGTGACTGAGATGAGGTCCAAATGCACTCGCTGTGATTCCAAAGGTCATACTCTTAACCTATATAACATATCCACATTCACATCTAGGTCACACAACATTGGCATAGGATTGAGCAGAAGGCTACATAAGGAAAACTCAACAGTTGGGGAAATGTGCATAGGGACAGTGAGAGAGGGAACTGGTTTGGTCAACCTACAAAAAAAAAAAAAAAAAAAAAAAAAACCTGTAAGAAAGATTATTGATTTTGGTTCACTGGTACTAGAAACTGCCAAATAAATAAACATGGTGATATACATGAACATAAAAGATGCTAAATTGCAACAAATTTACTTTTATTTGCTACTTGCTGACTTGGATTCCAGAAGCTGGGGTGGGATGGGGGTTATATGGAAGCACCATCACTTAATTTTTCCTGCAGTAGCTTGAAAGTTTTATTTGTCAATGGGCATAAGAGAGTATATTATAATGGCTATTTCCAGTTTAAAGTGTGTGGTTTTATCACCATTATTTTATAACCAAGTCCTCAGTTAAGCATGGATGAATGTTGATAGTGCTCTTTTCCTTTCCTCATTATGCACACTGAGTGCAATACACTGATGAATCAGTCTGAGCAATATCATGTCCTTTGAGCCAGTGTGAGGGGGACACATTTTAAATCGGAAAACAGGAATAAAATTTAAATAGAACATCATCTCTATTCCCTAGTGAATGAGTTTATATTCTTCCATGAAAACTAATAAATGTCAAAGTCCCCTTTGTTGATTGAAGAAAAAGAGCACTTTTTTTTTTCTTCATTGTCCTGTCTTTTCAGTGTAAAAAAGAAGTTGGAGAGAGAACTTGACAAAACACAGATAGATGCTCTGAGTCTAGTTGCAGAATAGAAATATTCAAAGACTAAAGAGATGAAATAAGTTGATGAATCATTGCTAATATGACATAGGGCAGAAAAACAAAGATGCTCTGAGCTCCCAAGCTGAGTTTTGGGATACAGAGAAGAACCAGGCCAGGTAAAGACAACCCAGGATTTTGCATTTGGAATCCACAAAAAAATTACATGAACAACAGTGTTGAATTCCTAAATTTTAGTCTTTGTGGTACATTAAAACATATGCCACACACAAACACACCAAACCTTATTACATTGTGGAATATGTATTTTTTCTATCAATATTTTTGTTCTACAGCTAGAATTAATAGGCCTATCTTTTCCAAAGAGAATCTACATATAATATCCTGCATCTGCAGAAAATACTCTGAAAACTGCTTTCTCCTTGAAAACTGTGTTCCCAAATCTGAATACCTTTCCTCCCTAAAGCTGCATTTGTAGGATTTAAATATTGATGTTGAACAGTATCTCCCAAGGCTCTCTTATAAATTATATTTTACAATTTTTCATTTCTTTTGGAAAAATCATTCACTCTCAGGGCTTCAGGAATCCTCACTGGGCAGATGACATTCACATTTATATATTTGCCAATAGTACTTCTTTTGTGGGATCTGGCAGCAGCCTGCAATGCAATGGGGCTCTCTCTTTGGCCCCGGCGGATCCGCAGGTCGAGAAATAATAGACACACACAAGATAGTGAAAGCTGGGTCCAGGGTGTCACCTCATTCTGGTCCTGCGATGCCGCCAATGCACTGGATATACCAGCATTTATTATTGAATTTTGGTGAGGGCGGGCGTAGGTTACTGAGGGATTTAGTGTCATTTGATTATGAGGTGAGATGGTCACATGAGGATGAAGTAATTCTTTAACATAACGTCTGTGTGCAGAACTACAGTATACAGAGATACAAATTTACAATATAGTGTGTGCATCAGTAATTTCTAACAGAGCCTTAAAACAGAAACACAGTCTTTCCATAACCTATGATTAGCAAGATATTAATCAGCAGTAACAGTTGCAGCAAAAGCTAGTTACAAACAATCAATAGAAACAGGACGTGAAGCTAGACAACTGGTTAGACCAGAAATTCTCAGAAGGGAGTATGCCTTAATCCTAAAGAGGCCTAGAAGAGCCATGGCAAGATGAGGACATTTATATTCCTATCTTATCCATATGAACTGGCACCCCTCATGCGTCCATTTATAGGCTCTCCACAAGGGTCGCATTCCATTCATTCCCAGAGCTATGAACATCTGCTTTTCTGGGATAGGAGTCTTGGTGATGTGAAACCTCCCTGACTGCACCTTTGCTCATAGGCTCTCTGCAGGGGGAAGCAGATCACGCGCTGTTGGCTCATTCTGGCAGCCCAACCTGGCATTGTCTTTACACAATCCTGCATGCAGTTCTGTATTTACAATAATCAGGAGCATGTCATCTTTTATTCTGTAGCAATAGTTTCAGGGGGTCTCCCTACACACTTCCTGGAATACTAGCTCATATACGTAACTAACTACCAGAGTTATCCATCTGAATGTCTCAACAATACCTCGGTTTTTAAACTAAATTCTGATCTTTCCTGTGAAACTAGCCCCTGATCCCAAAAAATGAAAATTCTGGAATAGGTGCTATTCATTTCGAAGCCCAAGTCAGAAAACCAGAAGTCATTCTTGATCCATTCCTTTCTTTCACTAACCACAGCCAAAGTCTTAGATTTTTCTCTATTTCTATTACTAAACTCTTCATGCTCCTCATGGCTGGTCTCTATGAATCTACTCTGGTACTCTGCAAACCATTTTACACATGAATACCAAATATATATACATACATATACATATGTATAGCTATGAAATACATACATATATGTATATAGGAAATAAATATATGTATATATAAAGGACATATATAAACATCACATTCTACACTATATATACACATATACGTGTGTGTGTGTATATATATATATATATACATATGCTGGTCTCTATGAATCTACTGTGGTCCTCTCCAATCCATTTTACACATTAAGGACAAATATATATGTATGTGTATGTGTGTGTGTGTATATATATATATATATTTGCCTAAATCTGTGAATGTATATATAAAATACAATAATTATAAAAAATACATACATTGCCTGTAAATATATTTGGCCTTAATGTGTAAAATAGATTGGAGAGGACCAGAGTAGATTCATAGAGACCAGCAAACACACACACACACACACATACACATATATATATATGTGTTTAGATATACATAGTAAGGTGATTACTACAGTTAAGCAAATTAACATACTTATGATCTCATATAGTTTTCTTTTTTCTTTCTTTCCCTTTTACTTATTTTTTTATTATGCATATATTTGAAACTATATAACCATTTCCAAGTTTAAGTAACGTTGGTAAGAGTACCTAAAATCTACTCACTTGGCAAATTACCAATAATAATATTGTACAGTATACAATATACATATTATACAATGTATATATATTATGCAATATAACTGCAACTTTGTACCCTTTAACCTGTATCTTCCCAATTCTTCACCCACAGCTCCACCCAACCCACCCTAGCATCTGCTAACCACCACTCTACTTTCTGTTTCGATCTATTCCCTTTCTTTTAAAGATTCCGCATATTGAATCTGTGAAAGGTGATTATTCAAATTGGGTCATTCTTGTCATTCTNTTAGGACAGCTATAAATTCCCCAGGATACTATTCCTAATCTTCCATTGAAATACAGGGTATTTTCTAACTTATTTTCACAGAACCCATTTGTCTGCCTTTACAACACATCTCAATCTGTATTTCTACATTTATTGTTGTTTCTTTTTTTCTAATGCTAGTGTACCCATTATACCGAAAGAACCATAGCAAGCAGGAACTATATATCTTTTACTCACTATTTTATTCCCGATGTCTTGCCGTGTTCCTAGTACACACTAGCGTGACTGACACACCAGGGATTCGGTGTCAGTCCTGCTGTTCGCCACACAAAAGCCCATCACTGGCCAGGCGCGGCGGCTCATGCCTGTAATCCCTGCACTTTGGGAGGCTGAGGCAGGCAGACCAGAGGTCAAGAGATGGAGACATTCTGGCGAACGTGGTGAATCCCCGTCTCTACTAAAATACAAAATTAGCTGGGCGTGGTGGCGCGTGCTTGTAGTCCCAGTCCCAGCTACTCGGGAAGCTGAGGCAGGAGAATCACTTGAACCCGTGAGGCAGAAGTTGCAGTGAGCTGAGATGGCACCATTGCACTCCAGCCTGGCGACAGAGCGAGACTCCATCAGGGAAAAGAAAAAAAAAAAAAAAAAAGCCCATCACTGAGACACTGAGTATTGCCAACTAAAAAAGGTTTTATTGGGTATTGCAGTCAGAGAGCTCAGTCAGTCTCAAATCCAACTCCCTGACTAACTGAAACCAGAGGTTTATACAGCAGGCAAGAAATGTAACAATGTGTAAGAAAACAGAAACTTGGGAGGGGCAAGGAAGCAACCGTGTGGAATGAGGGGTGCAATCTGGTTTCAGTTCTTTGATACTTTTGTGAGAGGCCTGAAGGTCATTTCCTGAGGAAGAAACTCAGATAAAACAACTGTAAGTATCAAGCTTTTAAGACCAGGAGGGTCAATTTGTATGTTTATCAAAAAGGACAGTCTATTGGGCAACTGGGTGAGTTTCAGTGGGAAATCTCAAATTTGTGAAATGCATGAGGAAACAGGTAAGTCTGCCTCTGGTACTTTATGAAAACAATTTAAACTATTTTGAAAAGCTTCCATAACTTCTTACTGCAACTCTGGATTAATTAGAAAGCTATTGCTTCTATAAAACTGAGATAATTTCATTGTTCAAATAGAAGGACATGAAAAGATATAAATATTTTCTTTGTTGGTAGTGTTTACAATATTGCAGCTTCTAAATAATTCTTAAATATTATACTTAGTACAGACATAATTTGCAAGTTTTACTTATTTACAACTTGACTTATGCTTTGAAAATACCCTTAAAAATAACAGAACCTTATTTATTTGAAATATTTATTATGACTTATTCTGTCTATAGATTTTTCCACTTTACATGACTGATGAGTTCTACATTAGCAATACTAGAACAGGTACTGTTTTTTAAGTAGAGGTTATGAAGCATCTATAACTCTTAGAACATTTGTGATTTTTCTTCAGAGTACCTTCTGAAGTCAAAGGTCTCCAAAAGCAAAGATAAAAGCTATAGATGGACTCTGTAGGGAACAACTGCACAGAATGAGTTGAATGATACCCTGGAGCCATCTTTTGAAGACGGATACTCTCTCTGGGTCAGGTTGGAGTACAGTGTTAATGTCAAACGACCATCACACAAACCAAGCTCCCCTGTGACTGTAACAGTGATGTATACTCCCAATAAAGAAGTCATTATGAGTTCCTCCAATGACTGACCCCATTTGTATAGTATCTAATCTATTTCTAACGAAAATACACTGGCTGGATGCACTTACAGGCTTTATAAGGAGTCATACTCTGCATGTTATACATTCTGGAATGCCCATTTCCCCAAGTCTTTGCAGCGTATGCAATTGCCTGCTATAGAATCGTGATTTTGAATTAAAAAAAATAAAATTCTGATATTGAATGGCCTGCCTGAATCTGGAAACAGACTCTACATCTTCTTTATCAGAAAACATGCTATTTAAAAACTAAATGCAAAGAATCAATGGAAGTACTTTAACCTAAGGCACTCCAAATAATAAAGAGAGATGCTATCAAAATATAATGTTTCCAATCCAAGTAAAGATTAGCGTCCAAGAAAGGGTATAAGGAAAACATTAAATGCCTTATAAATTACAAGGATGTAATAGTTGGTGATTTAATTAGCTAATGATTTAAGTCATCTAAGTTCTTAGAGAAGAAGTTCAATATGAAGGCTGAGTTACGACTATTATAAGCCAGATAACTCATACTAAGGAAACAATTTATATGAATTAAAAATATTTTATGAGCTTTATATAGTGGTGATGGTAGTACATAATTTCAGTATAGCTAGAAAGGAGAAAATATTTATTATGCTTATTAGAGAAGAAAGATAATATTTTTAGCTTAAGAAAAGTAATATAAAATAGACCTTTCATAAAAGCGTATTTTAATACACCTACATTGTTATTCTATCCCTGTGTTCCATAATTGTTAAGTCTAGTTTCCCAGCACGGATGATCCATCATATAAATTGACTTGGAATATAACTGATGTTCTCCTCGTATCAGTATACTTCAATTTACGTCTTAGCCATTAAAAATATACATTCAGCATTTCAGCACTGATTAAACACTATAATAAATCTGATTTTACTGAAAAGTCAATGCAAATTTATTTTAAAATTAGAATATATTAGTTGTCTCTGAAATTGTTTTATAATCATTTGAACATTTGAAAAGCAGACAAAGCAAAAATACAGACTAAGGAAATATCTGTATTATTCCTTGAATATTTTGGTAAACTGTTTCTATAAACATTTTATAAATAAACAAACTCTTTATCCTTACTGGCAGCCTTGCAATTGTGACTGACAGTTTTCTTAGGATACTTAGAAAGCTTCCTTTAGGTAAGCGAGTTTTACATTCTACTTACTTGCACATAGTTCTTTAAGTATTGCCATTTCTACTCAAAACCACCATTATAAACAGGTAACATAAATGTCTTGCTATTAGGCCCTGTGTTTACATCGTTATAGCTCCTTTCATCTGCCTAGTACCCATCAAAGACTTCTCATTTTATTTACAGTCAACTCCAAATCCCTTGTCATAGCTCAGAAGACTCTGTATCATTGTGATGATTTGTTTTATGTGTCAGCTTAGCTAGGCTATAGTACTTAGTTATTTAGTTGAACACTAATATAGATATTGCAGTGAAATCATTTAATAAATGGGGATAATATCTGAGATAAATCTCTTTATATGTACACATATGTACATATACACACACACGAACATACTTTTCATTCAATCATATGCACATTCACTTACATGCACATATTCTGTTGGTTCTGTTCTCTGGAGAACCTTGACTGACACCAACCGTCTGTCTCTGTGCTATCTCACCAGCCTCATTTCCCACGAGTGTCTTCCCTACTGAGACTACTCTGGGCACAATTTTCTTGGGTTTAACATTTTTGAACCAAGGGTGGTGTTTTTTTTTTTTTTTCTGGTGCTCAATGTCCTAATTTGGCCATTATCTTACTACATTTCTTCACCTGTTTTAGGATTCCATTTTCTTTCCTAAAAGCTGTCAGCCAGAAACCTTACTGCATATAGAATTTACTTCTCATGATATGGACTTAGAAATTTCAGATTTTCTTTCTGCTTTATTAGTAACCTCATTTGTCATTCATATTTTATTTCAACATTTTCTTTTAGAATGCTGGTGATATATATATTTTACTCAGGGAAAAAATACAAAAGATTTGGGAAATCAATCACATTTTTGAAGCAAAGTTCCTCAAAAATATTGTCTATTACCTCAGTTGCCTTTTTATCTTCTTGTGTGTATATGTGTATCTATGTATCTATCTCTATTGTGTGCACATTATTTTAAAAAATAACAGTGATCTAACTGAGAAGAGAAATACTGGCACAGCCTGGCCATGGATTCTACTCATTCTTGTTTAATCTAGTTTATATTATGAGATGGGTGAGGTGGAAGTATTCAGATTTCTGACATCTAGTTTTCACATATCCTGGCGGAGCATTTCATTCAAGTAACTATAACCATTCAAAATTAACACTTACATTCATACATATTATCTGTCATACTTAATTAGCAATGTTTTGATTTGATCTTTGTCATATTTTCCGTTCTAAAAGTATTTGATTTTTTTTTTTCCAAGACAAAGGGGAACTTCTCGAAATTATAGTCCTCTGTGATTTTTTTTTTTAATTCAACAGATGG
>NW_016813094.1:1934345-1939329 GCF_001698545.2 Rhinopithecus bieti | reverse complement strand
AAAAAAAAAAAAAAAAAAAAAAAAAAAACCTGTAAGAAAGATTATTGATTTTGGTTCACTGGTACTAGAAACTGCCAAATAAATAAACATGGTGATATACATGAACATAAAAGATGCTAAATTGCAACAAATTTACTTTTATTTGCTACTTGCTGACTTGGATTCCAGAAGCTGGGGTGGGATGGGGTTATATGGAAGCACCATCACTTAATTTTCCTGCAGTAGCTTGAAAGTTTTATTTGTCAATGGGCATAAGAGAGTATATTATAATGGCTATTTCCAGTTTAAAGTGTGTGGTTTTATCACCATTATTTTATAACCAAGTCCTCAGTTAAGCATGGATGAATGTTGATAGTGCTCTTTTCCTTTCCTCATTATGCACACTGAGTGCAATACACTGATGAATCAGTCTGAGCAATATCATGTCCTTTGAGCCAGTGTGAGGGGACACATTTTAAATCGGAAAACAGGAATAAAATTTAAATAGAACATCATCTCTATTCCCTAGTGAATGAGTTTATATTCTTCCATGAAAACTAATAAATGTCAAAGTCCCCTTTGTTGATTGAAGAAAAGAGCACTTTTTTTTTTCTTCATTGTCCTGTCTTTTCAGTGTAAAAAAGAAGTTGGAGAGAGAACTTGACAAAACACAGATAGATGCTCTGAGTCTAGTTGCAGAATAGAAATATTCAAAGACTAAAGAGATGAAATAAGTTGATGAATCATTGCTAATATGACATAGGGCAGAAAACAAAGATGCTCTGAGCTCCCAAGCTGAGTTTTGGGATACAGAGAAGAACCAGGCCAGGTAAAGACAACCCAGGATTTTGCATTTGGAATCCACAAAAAAATTACATGAACAACAGTGTTGAATTCCTAAATTTTAGTCTTTGTGGTACATTAAAACATATGCCACACACAAACACACCAAACCTTATTACATTGTGGAATATGTATTTTTTCTATCAATATTTTGTTCTACAGCTAGAATTAATAGGCCTATCTTTTCCAAAGAGAATCTACATATAATATCCTGCATCTGCAGAAAATACTCTGAAAACTGCTTTCTCCTTGAAAACTGTGTTCCCAAATCTGAATACCTTTCCTCCCTAAAGCTGCATTTGTAGGATTTAAATATTGATGTTGAACAGTATCTCCCAAGGCTCTCTTATAAATTATATTTTACAATTTTCATTTCTTTTGGAAAATCATTCACTCTCAGGGCTTCAGGAATCCTCACTGGGCAGATGACATTCACATTTATATATTTGCCAATAGTACTTCTTTTGTGGGATCTGGCAGCAGCCTGCAATGCAATGGGGCTCTCTCTTTGGCCCCGGCGGATCCGCAGGTCGAGAAATAATAGACACACACAAGATAGTGAAAGCTGGGTCCAGGGTGTCACCTCATTCTGGTCCTGCGATGCCGCCAATGCACTGGATATACCAGCATTTATTATTGAATTTTGGTGAGGGCGGGCGTAGGTTACTGAGGGATTTAGTGTCATTTGATTATGAGGTGAGATGGTCACATGAGGATGAAGTAATTCTTTAACATAACGTCTGTGTGCAGAACTACAGTATACAGAGATACAAATTTACAATATAGTGTGTGCATCAGTAATTTCTAACAGAGCCTTAAAACAGAAACACAGTCTTTCCATAACCTATGATTAGCAAGATATTAATCAGCAGTAACAGTTGCAGCAAAAGCTAGTTACAAACAATCAATAGAAACAGGACGTGAAGCTAGACAACTGGTTAGACCAGAAATTCTCAGAAGGGAGTATGCCTTAATCCTAAAGAGGCCTAGAAGAGCCATGGCAAGATGAGGACATTTATATTCCTATCTTATCCATATGAACTGGCACCCCTCATGCGTCCATTTATAGGCTCTCCACAAGGGTCGCATTCCATTCATTCCCAGAGCTATGAACATCTGCTTTTCTGGGATAGGAGTCTTGGTGATGTGAAACCTCCCTGACTGCACCTTTGCTCATAGGCTCTCTGCAGGGGAAGCAGATCACGCGCTGTTGGCTCATTCTGGCAGCCCAACCTGGCATTGTCTTTACACAATCCTGCATGCAGTTCTGTATTTACAATAATCAGGAGCATGTCATCTTTTATTCTGTAGCAATAGTTTCAGGGGTCTCCCTACACACTTCCTGGAATACTAGCTCATATACGTAACTAACTACCAGAGTTATCCATCTGAATGTCTCAACAATACCTCGGTTTTAAACTAAATTCTGATCTTTCCTGTGAAACTAGCCCCTGATCCCAAAAAATGAAAATTCTGGAATAGGTGCTATTCATTTCGAAGCCCAAGTCAGAAAACCAGAAGTCATTCTTGATCCATTCCTTTCTTTCACTAACCACAGCCAAAGTCTTAGATTTTCTCTATTTCTATTACTAAACTCTTCATGCTCCTCATGGCTGGTCTCTATGAATCTACTCTGGTACTCTGCAAACCATTTTACACATGAATACCAAATATATATACATACATATACATATGTATAGCTATGAAATACATACATATATGTATATAGGAAATAAATATATGTATATATAAAGGACATATATAAACATCACATTCTACACTATATATACACATATACGTGTGTGTGTGTATATATATATATATATACATATGCTGGTCTCTATGAATCTACTGTGGTCCTCTCCAATCCATTTTACACATTAAGGACAAATATATATGTATGTGTATGTGTGTGTGTGTATATATATATATATATTTGCCTAAATCTGTGAATGTATATATAAAATACAATAATTATAAAAAATACATACATTGCCTGTAAATATATTTGGCCTTAATGTGTAAAATAGATTGGAGAGGACCAGAGTAGATTCATAGAGACCAGCAAACACACACACACACACACATACACATATATATATATGTGTTTAGATATACATAGTAAGGTGATTACTACAGTTAAGCAAATTAACATACTTATGATCTCATATAGTTTTCTTTTTTCTTTCTTTCCCTTTTACTTATTTTTTTATTATGCATATATTTGAAACTATATAACCATTTCCAAGTTTAAGTAACGTTGGTAAGAGTACCTAAAATCTACTCACTTGGCAAATTACCAATAATAATATTGTACAGTATACAATATACATATTATACAATGTATATATATTATGCAATATAACTGCAACTTTGTACCCTTTAACCTGTATCTTCCCAATTCTTCACCCACAGCTCCACCCAACCCACCCTAGCATCTGCTAACCACCACTCTACTTTCTGTTTCGATCTATTCCCTTTCTTTTAAAGATTCCGCATATTGAATCTGTGAAAGGTGATTATTCAAATTGGGTCATTCTTGTCATTCTAACTAAAACAGAGTTGAGAAGCCAGGGGGGAAACACACTCAGGGTGCAGAATATTGCTCTAAAAAATGTAATTGACTGCAAGCCCTGAAGCTAAAACTGCCTGCTGTAACCCTAAACCAGTTTCGTCAAATGGCTCCTAAAAGATCTGCTGTAACTATAAGACTAGTTTTGCCCACCACCATCACTTACCAGTCACAACTTGCCTCCTCCTCAGAACCTTACTAGCACCAGTGAAATTTCTCAAAGAGAATTCTCAATACGTAATATTTATCCTTTTTATAAGACCTCCACCCTTCCTGTTCTTCGGACATATTGAAGACAACTTGATTTGCGTGTATGCCCTGAATTGCAATTATTTTCTCCCAAATAAACTATTTCAATTTCAGAGATTTGTCTCTATAGCTTATTTGACTTTAATAAGTAATAATAAAAATATTGAGACCCTGCAGTATGTCTTTCTGTGTCTGACTCCTTTCACTTATAATATCCTCTAGGTTTATTCATTTTGTAGCACAAAATGTTTTTTAAACTGATGATTTTATTCACTTGGTTAATATTTCTCTTAACTTTTTATCACTATTTGGAAAAAAAAAAAGCACAGTTCTTCAAGAGGTTTAAAGACCCACTAATGTAATCGCTGACTCCCTTTCTAACCTGGTTACAACTAATCTGCTCCTGGGTTTTGTGCCCGAACCTTCCTGACCTTGTTTCCGTTTCACCAATGTTCCATGTTTTCTCCTGCCTTTGATATTTTGCACATTATTTCCCTTCTTCCTGTATTATTCCATTCTCTTATAATCAGAACTTCCCTAATCAGTATTATGCTATCTTAACTCAAACGTCAGAATTTAGGACATATTCTGACTTGAGCATTACATATTATATGCGTATAACAAAATACTACAGGTACCCCATAAAGAGATACCAATTTTATTTATCAATAAAAATAAATACATTAAAAGATTTAAGAAAAGAACTTAGGACAGCTATAAATTCCCCCAGGATACTATTCCTAATCTTCCATTGAAATACAGGGTATTTTTCTAACTTATTTTTCACAGAACCCATTTGTCTGCCTTTACAACACATCTCAATCTGTATTTCTACATTTATTGTTGTTTCTTTTTTTCTAATGCTAGTGTACCCATTATACCGAAAGAACCATAGCAAGCAGGAACTATATATCTTTTTACTCACTATTTTATTCCCGATGTCTTGCCGTGTTCCTAGTACACACTAGCGTGACTGACACACCAGGGATTCGGTGTCAGTCCTGCTGTTCGCCACACAAAAAGCCCATCACTGGCCAGGCGCGGCGGCTCATGCCTGTAATCCCTGCACTTTGGGAGGCTGAGGCAGGCAGACCAGAGGTCAAGAGATGGAGACATTCTGGCGAACGTGGTGAATCCCCGTCTCTACTAAAAATACAAAAATTAGCTGGGCGTGGTGGCGCGTGCTTGTAGTCCCAGTCCCAGCTACTCGGGAAGCTGAGGCAGGAGAATCACTTGAACCCGTGAGGCAGAAGTTGCAGTGAGCTGAGATGGCACCATTGCACTCCAGCCTGGCGACAGAGCGAGACTCCATCAGGGAAAAAGAAAAAAAAAAAAAAAAAA
>NW_016813094.1:1902930-1931060 GCF_001698545.2 Rhinopithecus bieti | reverse complement strand
TTTTTTTTTTTCCAAGACAAAGGGGAACTTCTCGAAATTATAGTCCTCTGTGATTTTTTTTTTTAATTCAACAGATGGCTTACTTCATAAAACTATTTTCTTGCTAAAATTAGCAACAATTTTTAAAAAATCATAAATGGTTATAACTGAATCTTTCTATTCTCTGTTGTTCCCATTTCTTTCTAATTGCAAACCATTCTTCCTGAGAAATAGTATATTTACTCCTTAATAGCCTTTCTCCTCCTGCTGTTTATTCTTTAGCTAAAGTCATAATCTCACATTTGTGACATTATAATCATCTCTACAGTCACTAATTGTTCTAAAATGCTACTTTAGGTGAAGGTATACAGCAGGGAGTCAGTAAGCTATGGGAAAAACAATGATGCAGTTCTCACCTGTGCACATTTCTTTGCGTGATGAAGGGAACAATTATCAATAGAGGTTGATTTCCTGCAATTGCTTCAAGTTATGTTGTTTTTTGAACTTTAAAAAATAGATCATGTGTCCTAAGTTAGTTACTTTTTAGTGCTAACGTAATAGATTTTTAAATCACTTCACCTGGTGAGCGAGTATAATTAATCGTTTTGCATTTATTTTGCTTTGTAGAATCCAACCTATGTTTATGCTTGCTCAAAGATACAACATTCCCAATTATTTTCTAAAGATAATTTTTGGGATTATTTTGTGTGGGAAAATCTAGATGAAAACAAATTATGAAATAAAATCTGTGAAAGTAACTTGTACTTTGAAAGCACAATTATATTTAAAGAAAATCACTTATAAAATGTTAGATTCCTTTTTGGTTCTGTCTCTGCATAATGAAACATCTATATTAATTTAGATTCATTTAATATAATTTAACATAAGTACAAATCTGACTCAAAAATTAAATAATTTATATATGTATGTGTGTATATACATATATATTCATAATTTAATGAAGACTTCATATATATATTTAATGAAGATTTCCTTAAAGGGTATTCATGGACTTTTATTTAACACACTTCTCAGTAAACTTCTGAGATTTCTTCTGCAGACACTTTCCTCTTTCCAAATCTCAAAATTACAAAGGAATTTATCATTCTTTCCCACTGTCCCATCAGTGTGCTTTTTTTAGAGTAACACATCTCTCCTCCTTTACCCTTTCACTTATCTTCGAATATCATAATGACTGCCCACATACTAACACTGAGTTCTTCCCTATTGTCTGAACTAAATGAGCCAGAGGCAAATTGTCCTATTATATTGTTTCCCTCTATGTACATATCACGGAAGTGTGATATTTTCTTGCGTTACCTTCCTTATAAAAACACTCATGGAATATTTCTGATGCATAATTGTTGCCCTTTTTATAAGGATCAAAATTTCTTCCTCAGTGCATTGTTAATATAAACAGTGTGTCATTTTATCAATGACATACTTAGAATAGGTTATTAAAAAATGTTTACCTATCCATTAATACATATCAGTAAATATTTATCAATTTAGGAAACTAATTTGACCCCAACATTAATTCTACCTTTTTATGAACAACAACAAAACAATCTGGGAAGATAATTTCACAAGGTGCCAAGACACAGTACCTTGTTCATTCGTTGCTAAAACATTAGATGTTTTCTCCTGTAGCAACTGCTTTCATTTCTATAAATTGAACCATTCACCTGTTCAATGAAGCAAATAACTTTATTATATCATATTTGATTGAGGTTTTTGAAACTCTGATGAATTTAATTTTCTAGATTGGATTTTTAATGTTTGTGCAAGTTGTATTTTTTTCTACGCCTATGAATATTCTTTTGGAAGCTACTCTAGGGGACTGTCCTTTAGTTCTCTTGTTTTAGACACTCTGAAAAAACAAGACACTGCTGCAGTGGGAGGGCTCCCTTTAATTTGTTCTTGGTGTTGTATGCCCCTAGAGATTCAAAATCACTTTTCGTTTTTAGCTTAGTGGAATTGAAAAGATTAACTCCAAGAGGGTCAAATCATATGACCTTGGAAAGAGGATTTAATGGAGATATACTATTGATTGTTTCTGAATATCACCTGCCTAAATTTTTGTAGATAGCAAAAGATAAGTAGAACACTGAGTAAAAGGCAAAACTTTTAGAGAAGTAACTTTGAAATTTCAGGTTATTTTCCTGTTTTGAAAATATATGTTTAATATCTCCTTACCACCTCTTGCAAGTAATAGTTTACCTGTTCATGCATAGCAAATTACCCCTCATGTAGCTTAGAGAAATGCGTGAACTCTTTATAGAAATGAAAAGCAGATTGCTTCTTAGAAGAGTAGGTACTACTTCTGACTCTGCTACTTTCTCTTTTGTAACCTTGCTTAAATTACTTAAAATTTACTAATGTATAATGATAGGGTGCTACAATATGTGATCTTTAATATCTTTGCATATCTCCGTAAGGCAGGACCTTAATACCTGCCCTCTGTTATTATATTGAGCTCTCTGTTTATATGTGTGTGTATCACAGTATATTTTTGATTCTGTAACTGACATTTTAACATGTTAAATGTTATGTTAAAATCACATTAAAACTAATCATGATAAAATGTTAAGTTACATAATTGGACTTGCATTATCTATCTTGCATTGCGTCAGTCACCCAAGTTCTAACTACCACATGTTCCACTACTAAAATACAAAAACATCAGCAGGACAAGTTATTTAATATCAAAAACTCCCTATGGGTCTTTTTGCAACTCCCTATGGGTCTTTTTGTATTTCTGTCTTCAGTATACTCACCTGTTTTATGAGCATGTAATCTCAATAGAACTCCATAATTATAAATCTATGATAATTTTTAAAATAATGGATGAAAATGCTAAAAGTAATAAAGAAGAATCAAGATATTTTATAGACTCATGTTTTTTATTTTAGTATTGGAAAGACCTGAAAGGAAACACCACCTCTTATTCCTGAATCATTTCAATAAATGGTCATTCAGCTTCTGAATGCTTCCACTGACAGGGGATCCAAAAACTTCCAAGCTGCCCACTTTGAATCATGAACAACTAACAATACTTTTATGTAGTGAACTAAGCTTTATCGCTTTGTGACTTTAATTGTTATCACTAGCTCATCTCTTTGAGGTAGTATGGTCTAATTTTCCAAGGAAATTTCTTCAAACACTTGAGTATAATTGTTATAGGCCCTATAGTATTTCTATTTTTTCGAATAAACATTGCCAGCTTCCTTAATTATCTTTACAAACTCATAATTAATGGTCTTAACACATCTGAATATACAGAAATTTATCTATCAATTTAGTGTCCAGGAAAAAACGTACAGCTGCAACAGTGAGAATTTAATCCTGAGTCAATTGGGATCTCATATTCTTTGACTGCATATAATCTTTAATTAAAATTGCTTAAAGTAAAGACACATATTTATATCAGCCCAAGCATACTTTTAGTTTTAATGCAGGCAATTCTAAATTTGGAATATTCTTCAGAAATATAACCATTGCTCAAATTATCTGCATTCTGATTATTCCACAACTTTGGTAAGTTACTGAATGTAATTCAAAATGTCCATGTTTATATATGCATATTTAATAAAATTGAAAGTTAACCATTCACTAAACTCTGAATAGATTGAGATAATTTTTTTGGGTAGTAAAAATGTATACAATGGGTTTCTTAGTCTGTTTGGGCTGCAAGAAAAATAATATCATAGATTGAGTGGCTTTTAAACAACATGTTTCATGTAATCAGCAACTATCTCAGGAAGATTTATTAGAGAAAGTATAAAAATACATTGCAAGGAAGCAACAGGCAGGCCAGCAAGTGAGGAGCTGACTGCAAAGAGACAAAGGCTTGCTGGGGATTTTATAGGATGGTGTCTGTGCTATGTGCTGAGGAGGGCTTTGTGCAATATTGAAAATGCCAAGGTTGTAGTGAGTTAACTTGCAGTTTTCATATCACCTGAGGGTATAGCAATAACTGGTCTGGGATATTGTGAGTTATTTGTGCAGGAGGGCTATGCGTTCTGGACCATGAAGAAAGGCAGACTTTTAGCTTATCTGCATTTTTTTTTTATTTTCCTTGGTGTTACCAGCCTGACTCCTTTTTGCTAGTTAGGACTGAACACAACAGAAATTTATTTCTCACAATTTTAGAGGCTAAGAAGTGCAAGATTAATTAAGTGCAATTTTAGAGGCTGAGAAGTGCTGGGCAGAATATATTTCCTATAGATAGCAGTCTTCTAATGTAACCTCACATGGTGAAAGGAGCAAGGGATCTCTCTGGTGTCTCTTTTGTAAAGGCTCTAAAATCTCATTAATAAGTCCTCTGCCATCATGACTTAATCACTTCCCAAAGGTTCCACCTCCTAATACCTTGAGGGTTAAAATTCCAATATATGAATTTTGGGGCAACATAAATATCCAATCCTTTGCAATGGATAAATAGACTCTAACTATAAATGAGGTGACAGTCTGTCATTCAAATAATAGTTGGACTAGGGAAATGTTATAGGAAGAATAAGAACAATATGGGGAATGAATGACTAATCATGGTAATGTATTCCCTAGCAAGATCAATTAGTGAGAAGCCTTACATTAGTGAGTCAAAGGGGCACTAAAGCAGACATGTCTCTGAAAGAGAGTTGAAAATCAATGCAATAGAATCTAGGAAATAATCTATTTACTATGTTATTAGTAAGGGTTCTCAAGAGGGACAGAACTAATAGGATATATATATATATATATATATATATGTAAAGGGGTGTTGATTAAGTTTTAACTTACATGATCACAAGGTCCCACAATAGGTTATCTGCAAGCTGAGGAGCAAGGAAAGCTAGTCCAAGTCCCAAACTGAAGAAACTGGAGTCCCATGTTCGAGGGCAGGAAGCATCCAGAATGGGAGAAAGATGTAGGCTGGGAGACTAGGCCACTCTCTCCTTTTCACATTTTTCTTCCTGCTTTACATTGGATGGCAACTGATTCAATTGTGCCCACCAGATTAACAGTGAATCTGCATTCCCCAGCCCACTGACTCAAATGTTAATCTCTTGTGGCAACACCCTCAAAGATACACCCAGTATCAATACTTTGTATCCTTCAATCCAATCAAGTTGACACTCAGTATTAACCATCACAACTATTATCACCTTGAGTTGAGCCTGTGTGGTCAACTGTTCTGACATTGGGGAATGAAAGACAAATAATGCACAATTCAGGTTCCCAGAGTTCACAATCTAACAAAGACCATTAACTCATGAACTTGTGTATTATTTGTTCTCAAGCTGGTATAAAGAACTGCCAGAAACTGGGTAATGTATAAAGAAAAGAAGTTTAATTGACTCACAGTTCTGCATGACTGAGGAGACCTCAGGAAACTTACAATCATGGCAGAAGGGGAAGCAAGCACGTTCTTCTTCACATGATGGCAGGGAGGAGAAGTGCAAGAAGGGTAAATGCCAGACACTTATAAAACCACCAGATCTCATGAGACTATCTTATTATCACAAGAACAGCAGGGGAGAAACCACCCCCATCATTTAATTACCTCCACCTGGTCCCGCCCTTGACATATGGGGATTATGGGGATTACAATTCAAGGTGAGATTTGGGTGGGGACACAGAGCCAAACCATATCAACTTGCTATGATAAAACTTGCTGGGAATGGAATTACATAGTAAAACTAAGTCTTGATATTGATAAAATTACATAGTTTCAAATATGTCCATGTAAAATGTAGGGTAGCTAAAATAGAATGCAAATATAGTACGATGTACATACTACAAAAAATACAATTGACAAAAAAAAATGCCTAACAAGCATAAACCATTTTATGAAATAGCAAAAATAAAAACTAAAATCTTAGTCATCACCTTAAACATGAATGTGTTCTTTTTCCTTGTTAAGGAGTCAAACTTAGCAAATTTAAATTTATCTTTTCGCTATTTACAAGAAATTTTAACTAAAAATAAAATTGTATCTAAAGATTGAAAGGAAGAAAGAATATGTACTTTAATAAGTTAGTGTTAACAAAGGCCAAGCATAGTGATACTAGTAACAGAAACATCCACAGCCATTATTCTCAGAGCTTGACCTATTAGTTGCCTAAAAATAGAAATGCACAGTTTTAAATAAAATTGAAAACAAGGTTGATTTAATTTAAAAATTAGTATCACTTAAATTTCTATGTATGCAATTAAAATGCATTGCGCCCTTCAAGTAAAAAAATAAAATACATAAGTGAAACATTGTAGCAAAAGTAAAATTGGCTTACAAAATAGAAAAGTGTCTATAAATATATACATATTCCAAAATCAGAAATCATACAGACTGTAACCTATAATTAGAATGCAATGAAACTATATTATAATGAATATAAATATGCAATTTTTAAAAATCTGGTTTTATTATTTTATTCAGTCTTCTAAATAAGTCTTAATCACAGATAAAATATAAAAGCAAATACGTACAGCATAATAAATACATTCATGATTAGATAAAAAATGTTAATTTTTTGTCATTAATAAATAGAATTGTATATACCAACCACGACTGTGAAAAGTTGAAAATAATTAAAAGTTAGCTTAAGGGATAGAAGAAAACATTGATAATGAAAGTGAAAATCTATGAAGTCAAAATTCAAAAGAACTAAAATTGAAGACTTTGAAATGACCAATTTATTCAACAAGAACTGTTAATACTTTCACATGCAAAACATTACAAATATACCCACATATACACATACCCCACAAATACACATCCACCATGAAGAAATAGAGGTAAATATAATAAAGCTAAAATAAGTTTCAAAGTAACAAGATGAAATTGACAATTTTGTAGTGGCATACATATTGGTAAAAATTAGGAGTTACAGTAAAACCAAGAAATAGAAAATCTAAATACAACATTAAATGCTAAATATATTTTAAGCATTGTCTAAGGATTACTGTAAGAAGAACTTTACAAGGAAATTCGATTTTAGTTGAATCAACTGGATTGTCCATACACACTTAATTTTAAACATAAGGCAGAAAGTTTTCCCCAAATAGTTTTAATATGCAATTATAATTATGATTTGCATTTGGTATATTAATATACATATCTATTTCTATCATTTACCAATCATATATCTATGTGTTTATATACAAGATCAGTCATTGTTGGCAATTTGATCAAAAGAAGTGAATAATTTAGAGTTTTTAAAATATTCTGATATGAATCTCCTATTTAAATGTTTATATCATATAAGTTAATTTAATAATAGAAGGTAAATTAATATAAAAATTTTAACTTACAGTCAAGACATAAGTTAGATCATTTTGGACTCAGGGTACTAATGAAATAGGGGTTAATATAAAGATTTAAAGTCAGGTGGTCTTGTGATGGATGCCTTAGATGTAGAGACTGAGTCAGAAATTGAAGTGCACATAAAACTTTAAGGATTTATGGGTATATATGTGAAGGAAAAGAAATGAAGTTCACATGCAGCTTTAAGTCCTGTTTAGGAAAAACTTGTAATGAGGGAAATGAAGCAAAATAGAAAGAGACTAGCATGGTTGTGCTCTCCATTAAATTCTAAGCCTAGGCTACTCTAAGGGTAGATTCTGCAACATAAAAATGTACTTCAGTTGAATCAATGGATATAGTTGTTTGTACCTCTTATAATTCATAATTAGCTGTGGGTCAACTCTTAAGAAAGAAAGCATGCTACTCTTTGCAAGGCAGTGCCAGTTAGGTCAGTTCTCTGGAGAACCGAAGCAACTGTGAGTTATTAACTGCCAACACTCAATAGCAACTAGAAGACAAATAAACTGACCTGGCAAAAAGGATCTGGAGGAGACAACTTGAATCTACTGTCTCCAACCTTTGTACCATTTAAATTTTTTTTTTTTTGCTTCTGGAGAAACTTAAAAGAAGAGGCATAACAGAATGAATTGCACTCCCTCTTGCTAAAGCTATTTCTAGTTTCAGGACTATTACTCATCATCTCCATCCTGGAACATCCATTCAAAATGTTTCCCTTCCGTTATATATAGTACTTCTGCTGATCTAGGTACCCTGTCTGTTGGGATAAAGCAGACTTTCATTTTTGAGTTGTCTGTGTCCCTGGTTTAACATGCACTTACCCAGCTGTGGTTGCTATATTTGTTCATTTATAATTAAAACGGAACCTGGAAGTACAAAAAGATACACCTTAGCACATTAAACTAAGTTCCAGGCATATTCCCTTCCTATGCCATTGCAACAGTACTAACTTCCCATAAGTTTATTTCCAATAATTCTTCCAGCTTGATATTTCTTTCATGCCTGTTGATCTACTGATACAAAAAGCATCAAATGACCAAGTGAAAGCTGGGGTTTTAAGTTTGGAGGTAGAATTAATGTGCTTGTGGTGTCTCTGCCCAGAAAACCAGGATTTCTAATCTCACAGAGCCAAAATGTTTGGGGATGGATTGTACAAAGTTACTATATGAGTCACAAGGAGTGATGATAGATAGTGTCATTCCTATTTATATTCCTTAGTTCCCAGATCCATTCTACCTATTGCAGACACAGTACCAGATAATGGGCTTCAGTTTAAAATATAAAAGGATTCTGAAGTGTCACTCACCATCTGATATGGTTTGGATATTTATCCCCCCAAATCTCATGTTGAAATGTAACCCCCAATGTTGAAGGTGGGGCCTGGTGTAAGGTGTTTGGATCATTGAGGCAGATCTCTCGTGGCGTGGAGCTGTCTTCATGAGTGATTTCACATAAAATCCGTTTGTTGAAAAGTGTAGAGATACCTCCCCCACACTCTGTCTTGCTCTTGCTTCTGACATGTGATATGGCTGCTCCCACATTTTTTCCCATCATGACTGAAAGCTCCCTGAGGCCTCTCTGGAAGCTGAGCACATGCCAGCATACTGTTTCCTCTATAGCCTGCAGAACTGTGAGCCAGTTAAACCTCTTTACTTCATAAATCACCCAGGCTCAGGCTCAGATATTTTCTTATGGAAATACAAGAATGGCCTAATACATCATTTTTATTTTTATTTTTTATTTTTTGAGACGGAGTCTCACTCTGTCACAAGGCTGGAGTGCAGTGGCACGATCTTGGCTCACTGCAACCTCCACCTCCTGGGTTCAAGCGATTCTTCTGCCTCAGCCTCCTGAGTAGCTGGGACTACCATGCCTAGCTAATTTTTGTATTTTTAGTAGAGACAGGGTTTCACCATGTAAAATATCATTCTTAAAGGGTATCATCTTCAAGCTGTCACATGATCTGTATCGTCAGTGATATATATTCAAAGGGAAGGAAATCAGTATGTTGAAGAGATGCCTGTACTCTCACGTTCATGGCAGTATTATTCACAATAACCAAGGTATGGGATCCAACTCAGTGTCCATCAACAGAGGAATGTGTAAAGAAGTTTTGTACATAATGGAACACTTTTCACCTATAAAAAATAATGAAATTATATCATTTGCAGCAGCATGCATGAGCCTGGAGGACATTATGTTAGGTGAAATAAACCAGGCACAGAAAAAAAAATACCACATGATACTGGGGAAGCTAAAAAAGTTGATGCCATAGAAGTAGAGTTTTTAGGGATTAGGGAGTTGGGGATAGGGAAAGGTTTGCTAAAGGATACAAGATTACACCTAGATAGGAAGAATAACTTGTAGTGTTTTAAAACACTGTAGGGTGACTTTTAGTTAACAATAATTTATGGTATATTTCAAATAGCTATGAGATAATATTTTGAATATTCTCAACACAAAGAAATTATAAATGTTTGAGATGATGAGTAAGTTATTTGCCCTGATTTGATCATTGCATTCTGTACAAATGAAATGAAATATCACTCTGTACCCCATAAATATGTACAAGTGTAATGTTATGTGCCAATTAAAAGCAATAATAATTTTAAAGCAGAGAAAATACCAAGTATAGCTGAGGATGTAGAGAACACTTGTGATTGCTGAAGTTAATATACAATGGTGCAATGTTTATGAAAAACATTATGGCAGTTCCTCAAAAAATTAAACACAGACTTAACATATGATTTAGATTTTCACTTCTGGAAATATATAACCCAAAGAAAATAAAAAATCAAAAGATCGTGTTAGTATAACCATTTTCACAGCAACTTTTTAAAAAATAGCTAAATGTTGGAAACAACCCAAATGCCCATTGACAGTTGAATGGATAAACAAAATGTGACCTGTACATACAATGGAATATTATTCAACTTTAAAATGGAAGGAAATTCTGACACATGGTGCAATATGATACAACACTGAAAACATTATTCCAACTGAAATAAGACAATCACAAACAGACAAATATGGTATAATTCCCCTTATATGAGATACCTAGTATAGTTTAATTTGTGATGATAGAAAATAGAATGGTTGTTGCTAAGACAGGGAGAAGGGGCAATGGGGAATTATTTTTTAATGGGAATACAGTTCCAGCTTGGAAAGATACTAAAGTTCTAGAGCTGGATGGTAATAATGGTTGCACAACAATGTGAATATACTTGATCCCACTGAATTTAACAAATAAAAATTGTTAATATGGGAAAAAAATCATTTCACTATCCTGTCAGGATGGCCAATGCACCTGATGGTCATGTGACTACTGTCTCAAGTCCTATTCTGCAAAATTATTATCTTGGCATGATTGTTTTCCAATTAATTGCACACTCCATTAGTGCTTAGATAGTGTGCTATGGGAAGTCCTGAGGGGAGAGAAAACATATAGCCAGGATATGTGCGAATCTCATAGATATTCACAGAATGAATAGCTCCCCATTCCAGAATGGAAGAGATCTGATACAATCAAACTGCCACCCAATGGCTGCCGAGCATCCTGAAGGGTGAGGCTATTCTGTGGGCTCACCAACAGCCTTTATTGCTTATAAGTAGTACATTTTTCAGCAGTCATCACTAGAACAACCTTGGAAAGCAGGATCTCATACCTTAGTCCCATGCAGAGCTTCCATTTCTGCTACTCAATTTACTTTGTACATAGGCCTACCACACAAAATGACCAAGGAAAGAGGCATGCTCACATCAACTGATCAGGTCACCATTGGGTATCTCATGTCTTTTTCTTAGTGTTCTCTTGTGTGTGCTGGTGAATACTATAAATTTTTCACACTCTGGTCATTACACATGCCTCTACACTACATATCCCTAACCCTCCAATCAGCTAAGCAATTTCCTGCAATTTGTAATTCCATATCTATTCTTACTGGGGCCACTTCTCTCTTCTCACAAGGTAGACTACTGAGTTCACTACCTAAAATAAATTTAGAGTCATCTTTGGGTGAGGGGATAAAGATACAGCTGCCCATTTGTGGCATGCACAGCATATTAAGCTGTCTCATCGCAGAACTCAGCTCTGATTCCTTCACTTTGGCTAACTTGGTCATTGGGATCCCCTGTGAGGCCACAAATAAGAGCTAAAGAAGAGGTGTCAGTATAGCAGGGATAGGTGACACAGGATAGGGGGCTAGTTCAATTTACACAGCTTATGTATGCCCTCTGTCCAATGTAGGAAAACTGACTTCCATGCTACGAAAGATTGCTTTCTGAGCTTGAGAGTTGGTGGGTTTGACAGCAGTCGGCATATGACGGACAGGTCTGGCTGCATGGTCTTGTGACGTCTCATGGTCAGATATTCTGCAACCTCCAAGGGACTAGTAGCATGTCAAGAGCTATTATATTTTTTACCCTAGAAATCTAGAGGTCTGTAATGTGGCTTTTCTTTTGCACTTGACAGGAATTTCAAATGACACTCTTCTACCATAGATATCTATCATAGTTTGAGTCTGCCAGATCACATAGCCTAAACTGCTGAGCTGCCAGCATGATCAGCTAGACCTGCTGTAGAGCCATTTCTTACTCTGAACTCAATTCAAAATTACCCATCTTCTGCACACCTATTAAGTAGGTAAGAACAGTATTCTCAAAAGTATCATATTCTAAATCCTAATGGTAAGAAGAGCTACCAACCGCTCAGCTTCTTTCTTAGAGACAGACAAGGACTGCAAGGTACTACAACCTGTTTTTTTACTTTAAAGGGGGATGTCTTGGAATGTCCTCAGCAATTCACCTCCTAAAATCTTAACCCAAGTGACAGGCCTTTGAATCTTTGGAAGGGTTATATCCAACATCCAGAGAGCATCTATCTTCCCAGGACATTCAGATTAGATGCCATTTTGTTCTCATCAGATTTAATTATCTTGATGGCATTGATAGAGTGGATCTATGACATGTTCATAGGAATGCCAGATGGTCTAGATTCTGTCATACTATAGTGTAACAGAGTGAAAAATAATAAACTTAGCATTGGGTCAAGACCATAGAGTTGTCTTTACAATGTGAATGCTATAGCATATAATTTTCCACACTGATGGGTATGGAAAACACATTTGTCCAGAAAAAGTTTTATTCTAGTGGCCAAGATTGTGTTGGTTGGCTCTAGTAAAAATTCCTTATCCAGCACAGCAGCTGCAATTGGGACTACTATTTGATTAAGTTTGTGGTATCCCACTTTCATCTGTCATTGTCCATCTGGTTTTTGCAAGTGCCAAATTGGTGAGCAAAATGAGAATATGAGAAGACAAGATTCATGCATCTTTTAGGACTTTTTGGGTGAACCTAATTTATGTTATTCCCCTAGAATGCAATTATTTTTATTTTACTCATAGTGAAGACAGTAAGTTAGTAAGGTACTCTGTTTAGCTTTTTCTATTACAATAGATCTAACTCTTCAGGTAAGGAAAGAAACCTCTGTCATTTTCCGATTTCTAGGTAAATGCATTCTAATTATATATTCAGCAAATTACTACCAGGTAGGTCCATGGATCTAGTGGACTCACTGTGAGATGAGCCTGCATAAAGACTCCTTTAATACCTGACTCCCATATATCCTTAGTCCAACAGGGGAACTATGCTAGCACTTTAGATTTCCAGTTATTGGTATCAACTCTACCCTTGTAATCAAGGGTTCTCAAAAGATCTGGAAAGTTCCTTTTCCTCAATGTATAGTTACCTAAGAATATAGTTTTGGGTCCATTTCCAGCAGAGTTCTTGCATCTCTACTACATTTGGAGAGTTATTGGAATAATCAATACTGCATGCACTTGCTACAGTGTTTAAAGGATGTTTCTTCATGAGAACCCAATCTTGGACTAATTCTCTCTTTCAGTCAATAGGTCTGAAAACTGGAGAAAGAATTAAGACTACCATTGTAGCAATTGAGTGCAGTCTTACTCTCATTCTTTATTAACCACTTGTGATTATACATAAGCAATACTGTTATTGATTACTTATTTATATTGCTTACTGGAACACCAAATTATACTATCCATCTCTGTAGAGTCTAGCAAGTCAAAAGCCCCAGCTATCATTCTGAACCTGTTGTTCACTATGGTAATTATACCCATCTTATTTCTATTTGTAAATGCTGACACCTGGCCTTTTAACTGCTACATCTGAGCATAACATTTGCTACCAAGATGACTAATTCTGTAATAGCATCTCCTACCATTAGTTCTGGTCTACCAAGTCATAGGCATGACAAGCCTACTCAAGGAAGCTTATGCTTCTCTCGCTACTGTGTTTGTTTTTACCTTAGGTAAAGAACACCGAAGGCTTTCCTGATATCCCTTTAACTGTTAATAAATACAATTTGCTAACATAAAAGATTTTCATCTCAGCCAGGCATGGTGACTCATGCCTGTAATCCCAGCACTTGGGAGACCAAGGCGGGTAGATCACCTGAGGTCAGGAGATCGAGACCAGCCTGACCAACAAGGCAAAACTGCATCTGTATTAAAAAACACCAAAAAAAAATTAGCTGGGCATGGTGGTGCATGCCTGTATTCCCAGCTACTCAGGAGGCTGAGGCAGGAGAATCGCTTGAACCCAGCAGGTGGAGGTTGCAGTGAGTTGAGATTGTACCACTGCACTCCAGGCTAGGTGACAGAGTGAGACTCCAACTCAAAGAAAATAAATAAATAAAATAATCTCATCAAAGTTGGAGGCTTTTCCTTACAGAGTAGCCCCATGATAGCAGTCAAAATGATCGGAACCTTTTGTGCTCTTCCATAGTCTTTCATGACAGTTCTCATACCTCTACTTCTTTAATGTGAGCCATTGCTTTTCTCAAAAATTCCCAGAGCCACTCCACCTGTAATAGAACACACCCTGGGATTTTTGCCAGGACGTTAAACCATATGTCATGGCAGAGTGACTCTATATTAACAAACATTCTCTTTTTCACCTTTACATTTTACTTCCTTAGGAGGCATACCTAGTTCTACTCTCTCAGGCACATGATAGCCAGGTCTTTCAGCTTCTTCAGTATATGATCCTTCTCTTTCTTTAGCAAATCCAGAACTTGCCTAGTAAAATCATGTAGAGATTTAACCCTAGTTATTGGTCTAAGAAAGAAGAGATGAAGGCAGATTCCAAGGAAGAAAACATTATCTTACAAGATACCTTCTTATTGGACATTTGTATATTTCTTAAGGAAGGCAAGTTTCTACATTTGAACTGAGGAAGGAAAACAGTTAAATGAATTGTTCTATCCATTAATATTATGCAAATGTATCTAAACTTGATTTAATATTTATGATTTTGTCAATACCCTGGTCTTGTCATTTTCTCTGTTTAAATGTTAGAGATATGGTTTGAGACAGGGCATTCTTTTCCACCTGTGTTACATTCCAGATTAACACAGGTAAAGGCTTAGCAGCTACACTCCATAATTAGCGATGAGTAGAGATGGGGTTCATCAGCCAGTAAGTAACCCAACTCTAGAAGCTCATCCATAAAACTTACTTTGGAAGACCAATTTTATTTTCCTTCCTTTATCCAGCACTCTTGGAATCCACTCCTGTCCTACTCTCCCAGTTCCTGCCTTTACAAGTTGACCAGTTTTTGCAGCTCCTTTGCCATGTAATCTATTTCCTTAATCTTATCCAGTTGCTTCCTATAGTGATATAACCCTAGATATTGATGTGGTAGAGGGAAGGAGAGAGTACCAAATGTCTTAGTTTGGGTTTCCAAGAAACAGATTGAGAAAAGTATTCAAGTGCCTGTCACTTTATAATAAAGTGTGCTTCAGAAAAACCTGCAACCAAGGAAATGAAAAAACTAGGGAAGGGAAAAGAGCTTGGCAAGGATTCAGTTTCAGGTAAAGCCTTGCTACAGTTGCCTCTACCTGAGAAAGGAAATCTAGGCTCTTATATGTCCATATTAGTGAGCCGTTAGCTATCACTCATCCGAGGAGTGGGGGTTGGGTAAACAAAATTTCCCAGACTAAGGTGACTCTCATTAGTTGTGGCTAATTCTTTAGTGAAGCTAGGATAGGTTTGGAAGAGGATGAGGAGCTAGATTTGATATTCATTTCTTACAGCTTCTGGGAGTTGGATGCAGTTATCCTTTAAAAAAGATCCTTAAAAGAAAAATATTTTAAACATGTAATTCTATTTTTTTTGTACTTATATTATCTACCAATGTAACATAAAACTGCTTTACTTCTTTTTAGCTCTTGTATCTAGAAAGTAGGGGAACTGACTGAATGCTAGCTAGGGCTTAGTTACATCTAACATTCTTTTTCTCAATATGGAGAAAAAAGTACCTTACTTAAGTCTTCTTTTAATGAATTTATAAGATCATGATTTGAAAGATAGCATTTAATCTATTAAGTTGTATACATATGCAAAGTATTTCTAATTACATAATCATTAATTGAACAAAATATTCATTATCAATTTATACTAATAAGTAATACATAAAATTATAAAGTTGCAACTGTATTACATGGGTCTGCATCTAGGCATGTTATATGGAGGATTATAATAGAGGATGCGTATGTTAATTACAGCAAGATTTCTCAACCTCAGCCCTAGTAACATTTTGGTCTAGATAATTCTTTGTTTTAAAGAGTTGTCCTATGCTTTGTTGGATGTTCAGCAACATCCTTAGCCTTTACCCACTTGATACTCCCAGTTGAGCATTGTTGGTTTAGAGCAAAAGCATAACAACATATGTCACCTGCTTCTGTAACAGACTACTTGGGTAGTCAAAAGAGAGTCCAGACTTCTGTATGAGACAATACTAAAGAGTTCAGAATAAAATGAAAATGTTTCATTTTTTAATTATTTGAAATCCAAATTAATACCTGTTCTTAGTTTCCATGGGAAGCCTAACTAAGATATATATTAATATGCATTTTTAATTGAGAATTGCTCTGGATTTGAGCTAAAGTAGATACACCAAAGAGATTGGTACTGAGATTTCAGAAAATGTGTAATTCACAGTGTCTGTATTGTATTACTCAGGGTGGCGTGCAGAAGCAGAAGCCTGAATGATTCAACAGGTCACCCAAGTAATGTGGAGATATGCAGTGGTAGGCTGATAGCCTAGGGATGGCAGAACTAGATGTGCTCCAGCAACTAGCAAAAACAGAGGAAGTATGCCATATTCTGAATAATGCTGAAATTCTCATCTATTGAGTTCTACCTTTCTTTGAAAGCCTGCTACTTAGAACAGACTAAAGGTGGTGGTGTTCTAATGAGCTAGAATTTGTTAATTAAGTGGGGAGTTTTTCGACACCAACTCTCCAATGTGGCCATTGAAAGGATGGAAGCATATGAGTTATGGAGAAAAGTCACGGCAACATGCAGACTTTGCAGAGCAGCAAAATCAGAAGTAATCCAAGCAGCTTATTCAGAATCAGAAAAGATAGGAGAATTAGGCACCTCAATGAGCTGACTCAGAAACAGGCACAAATCGTAACTCTTTTCTCTAAATATTCTAGGAAGAGAAGAATCCTTGAAAGTCTATGATTTCTTATACCTAAGGGAATGTGTATCAGGAGAGAGGTGATGGTGGTGGTTGACAGGAGACAGATGCTTAGATTAAAGCAGTTTTCCTTGAAATCCATTATCAACAGATACAAAAATGCCACTTTTAAGATTGTCTGTTTCATTTTGAGGCCAGTCCTCCTCTTTAGTCAAAGTTTGTACCCCTGGGCTGTATGTGCTGACAGTTGTCACACCCACTGCTGATCCAAACAAAGAATGTCTGGAAGAGCTCAATTTAATTCTGTAATTGCAGCAGAAAGAAAAAGATGAAAAACATAGAAAATGCTTGGTGCCATTTGCCAATTTATGCAACTACTCTGCTATAATATCTACTGTTCTAGCAAATACTAATCATCTACGTATCTGAGTACTAACTTAAAGAAATGTACTTTTAAGTTTCTGATAAAACCCTTATGAGCACATGTCACATTATTCTGCTTGACTTTATGTCACATCTCTTCCTTTCCCATTATATTTTGACTCAGACCCATTCTTCTCCCTCAAGGCAGAGGATCAGCCTGACCTATTTTATTTAATTGCCATTTGGATTTCAGGGGATTTTTCATTTTGAAAAGTAGAATTTTTCTAACTGAAGGTATTTCAGTTAAATGTACCTTGAAAATTAAACGATCGAGGTGAACTAGTTATATAATGAGTTCCACCAAACAAATTCTGATATGAAAAACAAGCAAAAGTGAAAAAAGAATTTTCATCATGTATCACTATCTAAGCAGTTTCAATAAAGCTAATTAAAAATCTTTCTCATTTTCACAGTGGGTAATACTTTCAATCATGACTCTAATAACTCTTTCAAAAAATTATTAAACTATAAATGTGTTTTTATACCGAGTATCAATTTTCAGGTTGATTTAGCTACAAAAGTGTATGATTTTAAAGTAAAAAGTTAAATGGTCATCAAATGAGTCATAGTAGAGACACTAACACACTGCCTCTTTTAGATTAAAGTATATTCAAATATTATAGCTTTAAGGAGAATTTTGAATACCTATACAGGAGGCTAAATTAGATGTGTTTAATTTTTGTTGTAGGGATATCAGTTTCTTACATGTGTTACATTATATGCCACTCTCACGCCATGGCCACTGTGCACTGAACATGAACTCAGGTAAACACTGAGAGGTGGAAACCCATAAGCACGTGCTCCCTGGGTTGTGTTGATTTAGCTTCATTGCTCGCAAATCCTCATTTTAGAATAAAACTTCTTTGTTCATTAATTGTGAGCAGAGCTTCCCAGTGCTTCCTCTGAGTTGATTGTTTTTACTCTGTGCTTCAGCTTCTAATCTCTGATAATCCAACCTCTAGTGATATTATGAAGGTTTAATAGTAATAGTTTAATAGTTAGGACATTTTTAAATTTTCAGAAGATTCTTATATTGTGCTGAAATAGCTCACACACAGTAGCTACTCTTCTCTTTTCTGTCCCTAGTGTTGTACTTTAACGCACTCATTCATTTCAAATGTATTTATCAAAGATGAACTCTATGCTAGGTGCTGTTTAAAGAACAACATCAAATACTGACGCAGCATTACTACATGTCATCTTTTCGAGTATTTGCCTATTTTTTCATGTTAAAGTTGAAAGTGTTTGCCAACCATATTCTGTTGATTTTACCTCTTAAACGTCACTAATTCATATGCTTATTTATCTTCACCTCCACAGTCTTAGTGAAAGCTTTCTAGTTATTCTTATTTATACACAAGGTTCTCTAACTATCCATTCAATAAGGAAAGTAATCCCTAAAATTTGCAAAGCCGATAAATTTTCTCCCTGGTTAGCCTCTATAAACAGATTTTCTTTGAAGCACAAATATAATCTATAACTTTTATAAAATGCTGTACAAATAATCTGCTTGATCTGACCTGACCCTTGCATACATTTTCAACATCAATTTCCACTACTCTCCCTTCGGGCATACCACTCTTCATTCAGACATGAAGCATTCTGAGCTGTTTCCTGCCTCCAGGTCTTTGCACATGCACTTTCTCTCTCTGGTTTTTCACTTCATCCTATTCTCTTCTGGGAAAACTACTCACCATTTCTCAGGAATGATCTGAAAAAAAGCTGACTCAAACCATCCCATGACAGAAATTGCTAGCTGTTTACCAAAATCCATTTACTCTTCTGGACTATTTGCCAGACATGTAACTGAGTGAAACTGAAATGGAAGGGATGTGTGTTACTATAGGGAAAAGGCTTTTATGAAGTAGTGTGTTTCTTACAGCTCTCATTTTCCTCTCCCTGGATTCATGTGAAAACAAGGCCCAGTAGAATTGCAGAATCACTTGCAAACCGGATCGGTGAGACCTGACTGAATGGAGGAAAGCCACACCTTAAAGAATACATCTTCCATGGACAACCAAGCAAGTTTAGTGCTACAGTTTTTATGATCTTCCATTGTATATTTTCGTTTCTTATTGATTTTAAATATCTATAATTGACATTATCATTGCCAAGCACAGTTGAAGACAGAATAGAAAAATAAAGAACCACAAGACTTGTGCTATACTTATGGAGGGATAAAACATAAACAAACCAACACATATTTACCATTGCTGGTATAAAAAGAGAAGAATAAGGTGATTAAGAAAGCTAATTATGGAGGTAACATTACCAAAATTGGCAAAATGGGAAAGTCCAGAGCTCAGTCCCTCCTCAAATGCAACTAATGAACTGGCAAAAATAAATAGAAGTGACTTTGCAGAACACTGGAATCTATTTGAAACCTTACCACAAATGGGATGTCTTGAAAACAGAAGCTGTTGCTTTGTGCACTGTCCTGGTTTAAATAGCCTGACTACCAAATTCCATGCACAAAGTTGATAGCAGCAGTGAGGATGGCAGCTGGAATTCTATTTCCTCAACCAATGCCAGAGGAAATAGACTCTTTTTTGTTTGTTTGTTTTTAATTATACTTTAAGTTCTAGGGTACATGAGCACATCGTGCAGGTTTGTTACATAGGTATACATGTGCCATGTTGGTTTGCTGCACCCATCAACTCGTCATTTACATTAGTTATATCTCCTAATGCTATCCCTCCCCCAGATCCCCACTCCCTGACAGGCCCTGGTGTGTGATGTTCCCCACCCTGTGTCCAAGTGTTCTCATTGTTCTCACCCACCAATGAGTGAGAACATGCAGTATTTCGTTTTCTGTCCTTGTGATAGTTTGCTGAGAATGATGGTTTCCAGCTTCATCCATGTCCCTGCAAAGGATATGAACTCATTCTTTTTTATGGCTGCATAATATTCCATGTAGTATTCCATCCATGGTGTATACGTGTCATAATTTCTTAATCCAGGAAACAGACCATATTCTGAAAGAATTGTACTTGAAGCGTCAGTCTGCCTGGTGACTCCTCAAATCCATGTGCAAAGTCTCCCCTTTGCTTTGCCTAACATGGAGTACTCCCAGGACTGGACAACTTTCTGGGCAGCTGTGGCTAAAAACTTTGAAAGATACAGATATTGGCCTCAGCAGCCTGGGGCAAGAAACATCATTTTTTATTTTCAGAATTATATTGGCTATTCAAGTTTATTTTCATTTCCATGTACATTTTGAACCAACCTGTTTATTTTTGCCAAAATATTGATAGGATTTTATTAAGGCCATCAAAAAAATTTTTACATTAACATAGAAATCGACATTTCTAGTCTTAAAACTTGAAAAGTGCATTTGTTTTATCTGAGTTCTTTCCTCTGGAAAAGACCCTCAGGACTCTCAAAAGGTATCAAACAAGTAAAACTCACCAGCTTATCACATCCAGACAGTGAGATGCCAGGCCCTGCATTTGTCATGATTCCTTCCTACCCCTCCCGAGTGCCTGTGTTCCCATACATAGTTACATTTCTTCCCTGCTATATAAACCCTCTAAGTTTAGTCAGTCAGAGAGATGGATTTGAGACTGATATCCCATTTCCTCTACTGCAGCCCCTGATTAAAGCCTTCTTCCTTGGCAATCATCACTGTCTTAGTGATTGGCTTTCTGTACTGCAAGCAGCAGGACCAAGACTGAACCCCTGGGTTTCAGTAACAGATTTTGGTTCCCTGACAGAAACCTGTTGCTTGTGGCTCAGCTGCCATGGGCTGGGAGCTTCAGAAGCCCTCCTGAGCAGTGTTTTGGGTCCAGACAACAAGATCTGCTGCTCTCAATTTGGGAAATTTTAAAGGAATTTCCACTTGCAGGCTAACAAGCCCAGCTGACTGACAGAGGGAAGCACTCTGACTGTTTCAGTATGGACACTTGGGGGCTTGTTCGTAACTGTGTGTTGTGTGTGTGTCCAGGCAAGTGAGTGTGTTTTGTGGCTACTACACAGTGCTATCTGCTCCTCTGAATTTGGAAAATTCTGAAGGAATTTCCATTTAAAGGTTGAAAAAGCCCAACATATCGAGAGGAATGCACCCTGACTGTTACAGTTTGGACACTCTTGGGGATTGTCTGTTGCTGCAGAAGTTGGACTGCGTTTTGGTTATTGTGTGTGTGTGTGTGTGTGTGTGTGAATATAAGTTATGAGAAATTAGAATTTGCTAAACTGAATTTGTTTTGTAATGCTATTCGGCCCCAGTATTCTTTGGAGTTTGGAGTTTACTGTTGAATTAAAAAGTGGGATGAATTTCTATGTATTGAGGCTTTTATGTTGCTGTTCTAAGCATGGTTGGGCCTCCTTGTTAGGGTCCAAGTGATATCCTTCTGTAGTGCTGTTTGGCTCCAGTGTTCTTTAGAGTCTGGGGAAGTTTGGTCATCAAAAATTAAACGGCTTTACTAAAACGTGGAAACGGCTTTATCAAAAAGTTTGGTTCACAGCCTTCATTGGATTGCCTACTGGGGCAAAAAAATATGTAGCTATGTAAACTGGTGAGTTTGTATGGCTATCTCATGGCTACAGTTCTGAGATAAAAGCCATTGGATCTTTGTTTTCATGTGTGTATACATTCTATATGTATTTATGTATGTACATTTATTATGTTAAATGTTGTATCTACCAAATCGGCTTACAAATGAAAGAGCACTCATAAATTAAGTCCAAAGTATTTTTCAAGTCCCCATGACATAAGTAAACCTTTAATAAACAATCTGGTTTTAAAATTATTGATATAATATAAATAGAAGTATCTTCAGAATTATCAGCATACATCTTTGTCTGGGTTTATATTTGTCTCTGCTAGATATTTTGAGGTATTAAGATTTGGCATAGAACATTATAAAATGATAAACCCAGCCAAAATGAAGTAATCTTGGTTTATGTCACTTCTTTGACAAATGAGACTAATTGAATGATGTTAGCTGAATCTTCTGCATTGTTGCCAAAAATACCTGTGTATTTAATGTTAAAGTTCTTACGTAGGTGAGTATTTGATGTTCACTGACTATTTAAAAAAAATGGTTAACAAGGAAACAGCTAACTTTAAATGAGGACAAGCTGTGTTTAATATCACAGTTTTCAAAAGAAACTAGAACTTAAAAATGAATAAAATGAGTACATGTAAGTGAGATAAATGTTGTAGGTAAACTTTTGTGTAAAATAAGTTCTTAAACTTGTTTTGGATTTTTTTTTTTTTTTTTTTATTGAGGCAGAGTCTCACTCTGTCGTCCAGACTGGAGTGCAGTGGCATGATCTCGGCTCACTGCAAGCTCCGCCTCCTGGGTTCATGCCATTCTCTTGCCTCAGCCTCTTGAGTAGCTGGGACTACAGGCACCCACCACCACACCCGGCTAATTTTTTTTGTATTTTTAGTAGAGATGGGGTTTCACCGTGTTAGCCAGGATGGTCTCAATCTCCTGACTTCATGATCCTCCTGCCTCGGCCTCCCAAAGTGCTGGGATTACAGGCATGAGCCACCATGCCTGGCATGTTTTGGATTTTATAATAGATGCTCACTGGATATCTGGGGCATTTACAATGAAGAAAAGTTTATGATATTGGGAAATATGTTTCTAAAAATTGTGGAATGTTTCCCATCAATAAAATGCTAATATTGAATAGTCAGTTCAGGATTTCTTAATTCCTAGGTTTTCACTAAAATTTGAGGTTACTAAGGATAAGAATTATATATTCTGGTTAATATATAATTCTGTATATACAATATGCCAAAGATGTGTTTTTATAGAGAAAAAAATCATTTTACTAATTTCTAAGTTATCAAAAGTTAATTCAAATTATGTATTAGAAAAGGTTATTTATAAAACAGGGTAGTAAGGAACCAGTAAATATTGAAGAGAGATGTAAACATAGTTATGGATATGAAGATGTGTTTTTGGTAAGGAAGGTTATAAAGAAAAACTTACAGTTTTGCATGGGAAAAGATTATGTGAGGTGAATTATTCTCCTAAAAAACTAAAATGACTGGATGACTGGTTGTTTATTAAAAGAAAAAAAATAGGAAAGAAAAAAATAAAAAGAAAAGAAAGAAAATTTAGGACAAAACAGAAAGTTCAAGCATATCATAGATGGTCTGTGTAAGTCATATGCAGTTTTTATCCTGTTTCTCCATGTGTCTGTATTTATGCACATACAAAGAAAACAGAAAGTGGAAAAAGTTTAAGTAATTAATAAGATATTATTTAAAGCCTGATAGAAAATTGGATAAATTTGGTTGATTAATATTGTTTATAGTTAAGGCTCTTTGTCTTGATGAAGGTAAAATAAGAAATATAATAAATAAATAAATACATTGGCAGTTTGGCATTCTTTTTTAATATAATTAAACATGCAGCTAGATTTAGAGTGGCATGTGTCACCATGCCCAGCTAATTTTTGTGTTTTTAGTAGAGACGGGGTTTCATCATGTTGCCCAGGATGGTCTCGATCTCCTGACCTCATGATTCACCTGCCTCCACCTTCCAAAGTGATGGGATTACAGGCGTGAGCCACCACGCCCTACCAATTTGCTCTCTTTGTTTTACAGTGCTCTCTTAGTTCCACCATCCATGGACAGCAGTGTGTTAGAAAGTCAGTAGGTCACTTGCCTCATTGCATGGGGTGGCCACCCTCCACCAGCAAGGACAAAGGGCTGGTGTGTTGGCCTTTCTGGATAGCCAGACACAGGAGTTCCTGAGCTCTTGTCTGGTGTCCATGAAGAATGAGGTTGCACAGACAATTGAAGGGCAGAGAATTTTATTAAGCAATGAAAATGGCTCTCCGTGGAGAGGCAAACTGCAGAGGATACTGGATGGGCTGGTCATTTTCCCGCATAGTCAAGTTGTCTCTTCCATAGCCCAGCCATCTCTTCCCAGAAGTCCAGCCATCTCACTGAAGTCTGGCCATCTTCCCTTCTACCAAATGAGTCTGGGGTCTTCATAGGCACAGGTTGGGGGTGGGTGGGCTGTAGGTAGTTTTGGAAAAGGCAACATTCAATTGGTAAAAGTACATTATTTAGGGATATAGTGGGCAAACAGGAATAGAATTTCTCACTTTGATGTTTCAGTTTCAGGCATGGATTGAAGGTAGAGTTTCACTGGGGACCCAACCTTGTCTGCCTAGAATTTCTCTGCCTCTTACCTCTATCATTACTTTGATAAGATGGGCAAAGAACCTGTCAATTTTTGATGCTTTTGGTTACAGTTCTGTCACTAGAATGCTAGCAGTTAGACATACCCAAGGAGTAATGTAACCACTTTAATACAATGAAGTGCTGCAGGCAGTCACCACAGGACACCAAATCATAGTGTTTTAATTTGTAATATAATAGACAGAATGATAGGATTTTCTGTAGTATAAATATCCTATGAACTAATCCTTGTGCTATTAAGTTACAGGGCTTTGACTTCTGGGTCTGAAAAAGTCACTGCTAAATCTTGAGCATTGACAGTAGTCGAATCCTTGTCTTCAGACCTGGGAGAACATGACAATCAAAATGAACTGTTTTCTTGAGACACAGGGTGAGAAATTAAACCCATTCAATTGAGGCCCAAGGACTATTGTAGAAAAGGTCGGCATGTGAGATTGCAAGAACCGATTTTGAGGGCTAAGATTAGTTCAGAACTTTTCTATGAATTAAACATTAATATCAAAAGCACACTGATGCAAGGCCTGAATCTAGGCTCATGTGTCATAATAATTGGGTTTTCTTGGAGTATTGATGTACTGTTTAATAAAGAATTGTAAAAGCTTATAAAAAGTTTACAGATATCTTACCTTATGATCAAACTGACTTTAATTAAATAGACATGCTTATAAAATTTATTAAAATAACTTTCACATTAATAATATATCATACAAAGGTAACATTTTTATTTTCACTTTTGAACATAATGTTGTGTAATATTATTAAGAGAGAAAATATTTGTGCTTACCTTTTATGTGAACTGCAGGGAAAAAGTGGAGGAGGGAGAGACAGATTCATTTGGCCTCATACTGTCTTTATTAGGTCTTATTGTTTGGCAACCTGAGTCCCCTCTCTATCAAAAGGTAAACATTTCAGTTTTATCATTTTGGCTAAATGAATGACTATTTTATGGTGACCTGTGATCCTATTTTGTGATTTCAAGTGTCTTAATATTTTGATATTTGTCAAACTTTCCAAGAACAAAATTTCAAGTTCCAAATTCAGGCTTTTTTACCTCAGAATAACTATTTTGGATATTAGGTTTCCTGAAGTCCAAGAGAGATATTACTTTTTCCTTTTGAGCTATTTATAACCTTTAACAATTGAGTATACTATGATAAACATAATTTGAGGCATATTTCTCCATCTGCCTAATTTCTCCAGAATTTGTAAAGTATTTGTATTTATGAATGTTTTGAATTAATACAACTTCTTTGAATAAGTTCAATGAGAATCTATTTTCTAACAGGACACAAGTGGAGGTACTGGTTATTTGCCCAGGGCTTTAACTGAAATGGTCTTGTGAGAGGTCTAGCAAGGCCAATTTAGGAGAACCTATGTGGACAATTAGTCTTGCTGCATTTTGTGTGGGTAATTAGGCCAAGTATATGGGACTGCAGCTTACTTTGCAGGTAGGTTGATCCTGCTGTGATCTGTCTTTGGTGGAAGTGGGGGACTGGAGAGAGAAAGATTGTGTTTCAGAAGAAAACTAGTCACCCATGCTATGGAGCTTCCCACAATTCCCCTCCTCAGCATGAAGAAGCCAGAAAAATTGACAACAGATTCACCATGATTGAAGAATGGATAAATAGAAAAAAAGGGGCTAAAACAAACCCAAATGTCCCATAGACTCTTTTTGTTTTTATTTTGATAAACATAGAAACTGACTCTTCTGGTCTTAAATCTTGAAACTTACGCCAGTTTTATCTGGGTTCTTTCCTGAGAAATGGACCCTCAGGACTATTAAACAGTATCAAAGAACTGAAACATGCATCCAGGCAATAATATGCTGGGCCCCTCATCCATGATTGCTTCCTTACCCCACCTGAGTTCCTGTTTTTTTCATGCATAGTTACATTCCTTCTTTGCTAAATAAAGCCATAATTTTAGTTCATCAGTGAAATGGACTTAACACCCATTTCCTTGGGTGCAGAACCTGATTCGCTTGCTTTCCTGTTAATATCCATCATTTCAGTGATTGGCTTTCTGTGCTGAGAGAAACAACATTTCAGTGACTGGCTTTCTGTGCTGAAACCCTGGCATTTAGATAACAGTTTAATGACAGTATTATTTTCCTTACCCTCTGCCATCAGTGAGCCAGTCTATTTCTCTTTACAAGCATCTATTACAATTTATTTATTTATTTTTAATTTTTTTTTTAGATCATCATGCCTTTGACGTTATTTCTGTAGAAATAGTACCCCTTCCAGCTTTATACTTGCATTACTCAGGGCTCTCTAGAGGGACAGAACTAATAGGATATATGTATATATGAAAGGGAGTTTATTAAGGAGAATTGACATACATGATAACAAGATAATCTCCCCCGATAGTCCATCTACAAATCGAGGAGCAAAGAAAACAGTGGTGGATCACTTTGAATTCCAAGACCTCAAAAGTAGGGAAGCCGACAGTGCAGCCCTCAGTCTCTGGCCAAAGGCCCAAGAACCTCTGGCAAACCACTGGTGTAAGTCCAAGAATCCAAAAGCTGAAAAACTCAGAGTCTAATGTTTGAGGGCAGGAAGCATACAGTATGGGAGAAAGATGAAAGCCAGAAGACTCAGCAAGTCAAATCCTTCCAGCTTCTTTCTGTTTGTTTTATTCTAGCCATGCTGGCAGCTGACTAGATGGTGCCCACCAAGACTGACGGTGGTTTTGCCTTTCCCAGTCCACTGATTCATATGTTAATCTCCTTTGGCAACACCCTCACAGAATAACCATACTTTGCATTCCTCAGTCCAATCAAGTTGACACTGAATATTAATCATTACACTACACTACTTCTCATTCAAGTTGTCAAACGGTATCACCAATAGTGGTAAATGATAATTAAGATTGATCAATTAATATGTAACTATTTTAACGGTTTTTTAAGTTTGAGGAAATTATACTATTGTTTTTAAAAAACAAAGATAAATAATGGATACCATCATGTTGAAAATGATTATTCCGCATGACATTACCTAATCAGAGCATCTGCTTCTGAGTTGCCTTTTAAGACCATAATACAAGGTGATGGTGGGAGTGGATGCTTTATGCTCAATAGTTAGGTATCAATGGCAAGGAGAGAGCTGTTTAAAGTAAGACAATGGCAAGTGGAGCATGTAATCATAAAATTGATCCACACTTTATGCTCATGCTTCTCTTGTAAGGTGTATTTTTTTAATTGATTAACAGTAGTAAACATGCTGTGTGTATGCATATATATGTATATACATTATATATGTGTATACACACGTATTTCATTTCATTATTTCATTTCATTTTATTGTATTATATATATGTATTATATACATATACAATGAGAGTGGGAGAAACAGTTTTCTTAAACCAAAAATGGAAAACAAACCCCAAAATTGAGCAAATTTTATGATTTGAGTCTGAAAATGTATCTAAAAGAGTGTGGGCAAACTTCAAGAGTTGCATCTTCAAATGATATGGTGTGTGTGTGTGTGTGTGTGTGTGTGCATGCATATGTGTATTCACACATATTTTTTCTTCTCTGCGGTTCTTTTCGTTCATTCTGAATTCCAATTACACAGATTTCAGACTCTAATATTATCTAACTGGTTCTATGGCTCTGTTCATTTTCATTAATATTTGTGTGTGTGTGTGTGTGTGTGTGTGTGTGTGTGTGTCTGTGTGTGTGTGTGTGTGTGTCTGTGTGTGTGTGTCTGTGTGTGTCTGTGTGTGTGTGTGTCTGTGTGTGTGTGT